>NW_024068060.1:0-273634 GCF_009389715.1 Phoenix dactylifera | reverse complement strand
TCATTAAAACTATTGAAGTACCAACTTCTAAATTCTTTATTTTCTTTAGATTGGAATCTGTATTCAGAATTCTCCGTAATATTCCTCCCTATTCTGAATATGATTAAATTTTTAATATTAGTGGAACCGGGCTTATGGAAGTATTCTCCATAATCGGCTAAATGATAGTATCTATGCATGACTTTATAATGTTATGGATTTTAATCCATTCATGTTATGATCATTTACTTATGATTCTAAGACTTAGAACACTATTTCGATCACGGGTACAGTCTAGACCTATCAATCTGATTATTTCTTATACTATTTAAAACTTAATCATCAAGTCCATCTCGGATTCGACCATTTCCAGTTTTCCTTCAATCTTGTTCTTATTGAGCTTTTATCATGAATCCATCTCGAAATCGACCAAAACACCCTAACACCCTACTCACCATCCCGGATCAACGGGCAAACAGGCAACACGGTCTTCCCAATGACTTCAGCTCAAATGAACATAAGATGGGTATACCAGACAGTCTTCCTAATGACTTCAGACAGGCTTTTCAGACCATGTTGTAGTATTCTTAGTCTATGAATCATATGTAAAAAACATAATATAAAGAGGCTAAAGTCTGAACATTATACCTTCATGCATAGCACTACCAGGTGATTAGCCAGCCATTCTGGCTATGCCCAGTTCCCTACACTAGTGTGGTTGGCTCAACAAGGATTACCTCAGCGCTTATCCCTTGGCCTATGAACCCAGACCTGGTATAGTTTGCGTACAAACTGGCCTAGGGTACTACCAGTAGCCTTCCCTTGGGCTCAGCGCTATGAACTGAACAATGCCAACTTGGCTCTGATACAAACTAGGGAGTTGCATTACTCTAGATAAGAAGGTATCCTTATACCATCTAAAATGCGTTAAAGTTGGGCATTTTAGATTCATTAACAAAGATTTAGTTCTATCGATTACTGATATTTCATAACCTAACCAATTCTGTGCTATTGCAAGCACAGCGTATATACTGCATCTTGTTCAGTAATCTGTACTCTACTGCTTCCTGGTTGGGTTGGTTCAATTTTTATTTTTTGATGATTTAAAATTTCATTTCTTTGTTCCTTAGTAAGATAATTTTGCCACCAGCCTCTTAGCTGTCCTGCAAATCCAGTTGTAATGAACTGAGCTATTTGATGGTTTGCATTACCAGTTTGATGACAAACAGTGGCATACATCATCATTCTGTGTATGACATCTATTATTTGTTTGTCACTCATCCTATCTATGTTCCATTCATAGATGTGTCTTCTTGAATAGGAATTTTGAATAAAAGGTTCATTTTCTTCAATAAGATCTGCTGGTGTTGGCCTTTTATAATAATATCTTGGTTCATATTGAACTTGGTTTATTTTAATTCCTGATAATTCATTCAATTCTGAACAATTATCAGATTCAAATTGGTTTAATTCTAATTATTACTTGAGTATAATTTTTATTTTTTATCAGAATTAGTTAGGAACAAATTGGCTCCAAAACTAATCTGTTCCCTTCGCATGAAGGATAACCCAAAGTGGTCAAACTTATTTTTGACCTATGAATTATGAATCATTCAGATTATTAACTTCATTATGAATCTAAAATGCCCAACCGCATTTTATATGGTATAAGGATACCTTCTTATCTAGAGTAATGCAACTCCCAGGATCCAACTCAGAAGGTTGGAAAAGTAAATTTGTAGAAGGTTCACCATACTTATTTGCAGTAGTAAAAACTAGCCTGTCCATTGACCAGTTTATTTTAACTGTTCTCCAAATTTGAGTTTATCACTCACAGACGAAAATCTGTTAAATGCTTTAGAGCTTAAGATAGCTACATGGCTATAACTGTATTCCTAGATCAGAAGTTATAGCTTTGAGTCATAGAATTTACTATAAATCTAACTACTTTTAGCACCTAGAATTAAAGAGGTGAATATTATAAAAGCCCATGTGTTCCAAGTGGCAATTAATACAGCACATTTCCTGCACCATGCCAACTCAAGTGACATGAACGTAACTGCTATACCTAGGGTGCTAGTAAATTACAAATGCAATCAAATTTTCATAAGAAGAACACATGAGAAACTCTTATCTTCAAGCCAGTAAGTGTTCTTAAGAAACCAGACAAGAACTCTGCATCAAGAATATTTGAATCATAGTACATTCTATAATTTTATATAGCTGTAGCTCACTAAAATGCTTGCGAGAGAATACAAACGCAAAAACATCTTCTCATTTAACATTATTAGTAGTGCTAAGGAAGTGATTGTCAATAAACTTATATATATATATATATATATATATGAGAGAGAGAGAGAGAGAGAGAGAATGGAGAGAAGACCCACACAAGGTAAGTTATCTAAGTCAAACACCTGGGGACGCACTGCCCAAGACTCAAACTCATAACCACTCCAAAGCAGAGTGGTGACTCCTAGGAAATTGACCAATTGAAGACTATCCATAAACATTAAACTGCTTAATCTATTTCAGCTGGCACAAATTCGAAGAGTTACTGAAAAGTTCAGATTTAAATTAAAATTGATATGCAAAGAAGGGATAATGTATGTCAAAGTTATTATACAAATTAACAAATGTTTAGAAATTACAAGCAGCTAGATGTACCTGTAGAGTCTATAACGTACAAAATAAAAGACTTTTTCCAGAACTATTGTGCATGTATCAACCTGCCAAAAGAGCTTCTGCTAACTAACCTTTTCCAAGGCCAATGCAAGCTTCGAGAGATTTGTATATGTGCCTTTTGGGTTCAGAAGAATCTGTTCCAAAAAAAACATTCAATTACGTAGGACCACAAATAACAAATGCTTGAAAAAATTGTTGCTGAGCACTTTGGGAGGATCGATTACTTAGGTATGTGAGTTATTGAGGAGAAAGTTAAAATCAGCTTAAAGAGCATTAAAATAAGAAATGTTCTTGAAAAGCAGAAAGAATCATGATGGTCAGAAGTTAAATAACCTCACAGAGTCTTTGCAGCGTAAACGGAGGACCTTCCACAAAACATAATAGAGCTGCAAGCAAATGTTAAGAGCAGTGAACTCCCCTGTAGGTAGCTAATATTACAAGGTGAATGTAGATGACTGGAATATCAGAAAAAATACTATGATGCATCAAGATATATCAACAATTGGCAGTCAGCCAACATAGTGATTCATTATAATATTCAAACACAAGTTAAATAAGGGGTTTGATGAGGAAGAGAAGATTGTAAAGTATGTAAACTTCAGTATCTGATGGTATCCAGAAAATCTGTTATCTGCAGTTTTAGCATATATCTTAGATGATATAAAGTCTTATTATATTACTAAGGACATATATTCGAGGGGTATGATAGCCATTCCTAACACTATATCTCCAAGAAGGATAAGTATTCGATATGAGAGATCCTAGGTCTAATGATCTAATGAATTTAGCAGTGATGTGCTAAGGTTACATTTAAGACCTAGGCTAAGAGAATTACAAAGAGAAAGGGGCCCCTTGTTCTAATCAGCCAATACGGCTTTACTACAAGTTGCTCGTCATTGATTATATTCTACATCTCTGAATATAATGTAGAGCACAAAAAGAGGTGGATCACATTTTTAATGTTATACCAAATTTCAGAAGCATAACAAAACATTAAATTGGAAATGTAATCCAGGAGGATGGGAGAAGCATGAAAGCATGTCACAAGATGAAGCAGAACAGATGCTATGCAATAACTGTATACAAGCTTTTAACCTCTATCACAAAGTACACAACTTGTTAATAAAATCTAAAATTCAATCTCAAGCCTAAAATAGCTTCCACTATCAGTCTGACCTAAAGAAGCTTCAAAAGAATAAGTTGAATAGGTTTCAAAAGTATACCCCTTAATGTATGATCAAGCCAAATGAACCATTTACCATCACTTATTCCACGGTAATGACTTTGAGAGTTTAAAATGCGAAGTCCCTTTGACTTCTCCCTTCCAATTACTGATGATGTCGAACCAACTAGAGATGGCCTACAAATGCATAGGTGACCTAAAAAAGAGATTAGACAAGGTTCAGGCCAAGAAATCACATCAACCCATCTGTTACAGAAAACAGGACAATAAAGGTGACTTTTGGCGTTGTGAGATTCAAGAAAGCACAAAAAATGTTTAGGCCTTTAGATGAGATACAACAAAGAACCATTTTCAAAGAACTTGTACTTGGAGGTGGTCCATAGTAGTCGTATAACTGAAAATTCGGATCATATTTATATAGAAAACAAGAGCGAAGTAGGGTCCTTTTCTTTTAGGGCAAAACAAAAGATTGAAGATAACCGAAGAGAGATCAAGAAGAGTGGGGAAAGAGAGAGAGAGAAGAAGGTCATACGTAGCCTAAGGAAATCCTTTCTTCTTTCAAAACAAAAAATGTAAAATGATTTTTTGATCCAATTATAACAAAGCTTCCTATAGACTCTTCATGACATCTACAAATAACATGGATCTTGAAAACAAGTAATCAATCTCCATATATCATCTAGGATCTCTCCTCAAAAAGTGAAATTCAAAATTCACACAATAAAAAAAAAGGGGCATCCTAGCACACAAGGCTCCCGCCACTCTGAGGTATGGGGCAGCCTTACCCCCGCATGCAGAGAGGTTGTTTCCGTGTTTCAAAACCCTATGACACCTAGATTACAATGGAGAAACCCTACCATTGCGCCAAGGATTGCCCGCTTCCAAATTCACATAATCTTGTAGAAAAATACCTAAAACAGCTAAAGTTCAACTTGTGACAATTTTATTACATCCAAAGCGACAACATCTGATGTAGGACTCTTTCATATCAATCCTACTTAAAACAAGAATATAAAACCTACTTAAGAAAAATAAATAAATGTCTCGAAATATAATACATAGTGGATAAACTATTTTTTTTATTTGCTATTATTCACTTCCAATATGCAGATCTTGTCCCACATATCTTCTTTATAACATGGCATCCTCATGCCCAACCATTGGATCTTCAAGGTTTGATGACGGACCAACTTCAGATCTTCTCATTCTCACAAAATCAATTAATTTTTCTAGTGTCCTTTTATTTAGGACTATGAAGCATTTGATCACTTGATTGACGGCATGAATTCATGAAATTACAAAATCAACAAGGAACACAACGTCAAAGTGCTTTGATACAATTACAGCCCTTGATTGACAGTAATCCATGCCTTCAAGAAATAGAAACTACTCAAAAACTACATGTTCATGGCTTTCAATCTTCTCCGAATTCTATAAGTACACGGTGCATCTTCAATTGTAATCCCTTGATGTTAGTGATTGTCACTCATATGATTTTTCATGAATAAATCTTTAGTTCCAACATTTTTCATGAGAAAATGAGTCTTCACCAAGGATTTAAAAAAAGTGGGTAGGTACGGTACGGTCGGTATGGTACCATTCTGACATGAAATCAATCTAATACACAACCGAGAAGGTACGAGTATTGAGACACCATAAGCATATGGAGTGGGACAAACTAGCTGTCGTGGCTAGTACAGGCAAGTACCAAGGCTAGTTCAACCTGTAACAAGCTTGTTCCGATCGAGAAATTTATTTTTAAGAAAAAGTGGTAAACATGCTGGTTTGCCTCTTTATGTCCCATAAGCCACTTGGGGCGGCTTTTTGGTGCAACATGAAGCATGCAAGACAAATCAATCGTTGAACCTAGACTTCAAGGTTAAATATACAATTGAAGAAGCAAATAGGTTGAAGATTCTCACACTACAAGAAGTTTTTTAATAAATTTTATTAATATGCAAATTCAACCAAAACCTCCATACAATGCATAAGAAGCATACAAAGGATAAAACCCTATTTGGGCATTAAACCCAGCATAATCATACTAGAAATAAACTATCCAACTTAAAAATAAAAGAAAACATGCTAAAATTATTCAAAATTGAAATATGGAAATGATGCAAAACCTAATGCTGATTATAATGGAAATCAAAGGAATATTGAGTTGTTGAAGTTCCCCGACTATGAATCCTTTGGGTCCTAATAAATTGGCAGGAAGGCATGTCTTTAGGTGGTACACAACTTATGAGTGCCAAAGCGCAAGAAGCATATAATTGTTTGGTAAGCGGAAAAACTAAGAGACCTCATTCACATTTCTGTGCATGGTAAAATGAAACTCAAAGGCTTATGGAGAAGAGTTCAGGAGGAGAAAATGCATCCTCATCGTTAGAAGTTTGATCGCCTCCTTTCACATTCATGTAAGAAAGAAGTTCACTTTTTCTTTCGATTCAATGTAGTGGTTCTTTCTAAAAAGTTTCATTTTACAATGGGCAAGCGTTAAGAAAAGGGATGAACCCACTAAATACAATTGTTCTTCTGGAAAGTTTGTTGGTTGATGCATTGATCCTGTGAACAACAGGCTCACTCTTTCTTTTGATTTCATACGTAAATGTTTCCTATGCACCTTTCAATCATTTGTTTGCAATTAGTTGCCCTTAATAGTTTTTTTTCTATTGAACTCATTAATAACACTAGGTAGTTTGTTCTATATGCCTTAAACAGTTTTTGTACTGCCATATCTTCTCATATTTAACCATGGATGAAGCCACCCTATTCTTTGAAACCAAACCGGAATATAAATCAGTCAAGGAAAAAAAGAAAGGAATAACAAAGCAAGAACCTAGATCTGATACCAATTGAATGTAGTTACCAATTAGGGATGGCTACAAAGGCATAAGTGGCCATGAAAAGGATTAGACCAAGGATTTAGGTCAAGAAATCACCTTGCAGTCCTCTTACATAAAACAAGGCAAAAAAAGGTGCTTTGTGGTGATTATAAAATTCAATCATGCAAAACATAAGGTACTAGTCTGAAAAACAAGGTTTCTGAAAAAATTTGTCCCATTGGTGGTGATTCCCTAGTAGTCCTATAACAGAAATTTGGATAACAGATTTGATATTTAATAGGGAAACAAGAGTCAAGTAAGGTTTTATAAGAGCAAAACATGAAAAATATTAGTAGAGATCGGAAGTAATAGAAAAAAATCAAGAAGAGAGGGCGGGGGGGACAGAGAGATAATAAGGACCCAATACCTGGCTTAAAAAATATTCATTTTTTCTTTGAAAACAAATTGCTTATAGAGAATTTGATCTAGCCAAAATAGGCCTTCTATAAACTCTTCATGACTTCGTCCACAAGCCATGCAATGACTTTTGAAAAACCAGTAATCAATCTCTATATGGATGCCCAACATCTTTCATAAGAATGGAAAATAAAATGGCCAAAACTCAAATTCAACAACATTATGACTTATCCATTCTCAACCTATACCAAAAAGTAGAAACCTTCACATCAATTCTAGTTCAAACAGGACTCTAAAACATACTTCAAAAATTACCTAAAAAAAGTTTCAGAAATACAATAAATATATGATTAACTAATTTTAGATCTCCATCAAATAAAGAGAATCAAAATCATTAAGGAATTATCCAGATGTAATTTTGACTGGAGCCTAGAAATTTTCAAACAAACTGATTGTAAATTTAGAAGGAGAATATAACCCACAAAGGGATTCTGAGTCTAGCCACGGATAGCAGTAGGCAGCATCCAACATTCCAATATAAACTCTGAGTTGTGCAAGCATCTCCATCTCATATTTATCTTATGAGAATCCCACTTAATACTTGCAAGAGAAGGTATATCGGTGTTTTAAAATGCGATTACATATGCAGGTTCAATCATGTTGCCTGTGCCGTTACTATATGCCAGTCATACCACATATGGATTGAAAAGGCAGCCTATTCAGCATCATGAGGACATATAAGCAACCAGCTTAGGCTTAGCCTTGTGGGCCAATTGTCGCCCACTCTCATATGGGTCCGTGTATATGAAGATTTAAGCTAATGGGTGAGTGGAATGTGGGTTTTGGGCAGGCTGGATGTGGATACTGAAAAGCTAATATTAATTTGTCATAAATATCACTATATGTATTCACTAGGAAGCACTACTTGTTAGTTCTTATTATTGCAAATTTTGCTACAAAAGATTACTATCATTATTATTACTGAAAGTCTGAAACATATGTGCAGCCACATATGCAGCAGCATACCCCATACGTTCTTTGTGGTCCCTTGACCATTTGCATACAGCCACATTTTCAAACACCAAGTGAATGGTATTCCTTCATCCTTGCTTTCCAGATCAGAAAAGGAAAGAAGAAAACAAGTATGCTCTCCTTGTTTTTCACTTTTCCACATTCTATTGAAGCCCAAATTAACAAAAGGGAGAGAGTAGAAAATGATCCAGTCTTCCCATGGGTTTAGATAATTGCCATCTTTAAATAGGAAAGACACTGTACTGGCAAAATATTTTTCTTTTAGGAGAGGAAACAAGAGAATGCACAACTTCAATATTAGGAGTATACTTATCAAGTTTATATTAAAACTAGAAAAACTCTATTCATAAACAAAATAAAGATAATGATCACAACAATCCCTCACTCCTCACAAGTCGGCCCATGCCAAAATTCTATTGTACATATATAGTTCCAGATTGGGAGACTGATAAGAATTGGTGCCATGAGTTGAATCACAGGGCTCAATGTGCTGATTCTAACTTTATTAGGTTTTAGTGCTGTTTGACCTACATTTCATTTCACTTGTTATCCTGTCTGTTTTGAGCAAAACTTTTCCTGTAGTTTTTTTTATCTTTCCCTTCAAGGTTCCAGTACTTTTATTGCCTTTGTACAACTTGCTAAGCAAGTTCCTCGCTGGTAATTTCACCAACTGATTTTGAATTCAGAAATCTCACAATTGCAAGAAGAAGATGAAAAGGACTCAAAATGCATAGCTTCATATGCCAAATGACTACAAGAAGGAGCGAAGAACTTAATCATGAGGATAATAACAGATTTAAGACAACAATAATAAACAATCATCAAAAGTTGCATGGTTCCATTTAGTAGGCAATTCATTAAGCACGACTATTAAAGAAAAAGCTTATGAATGAAGAATAATGGCAAATTAAAGTTAAAGAAACAAAAAAAACCAAAAACAGTATAATCATAGTAAATCAGACACACAGATCCACAAGGATGATCATATTTCAAGATATTATTTGGAGGGTTGATATCATGTTAAAGTGGGTCTTTTAATCATTCCAAATTATTAAGCAAATCCATGCATATAAAAAACAAAACTTTAGAAGGTAGGCAAACATCAAACAAACAAGAAACTACATCCTTGCAATTTAGGACTACTATCATGAATCTAAAAGAGTAAGACATTTAAATTTTCCAGCAAACGATTTTGATATGCCTTATTCAAGGCATACTTGTCAAATTGAATGTTCCTCAAAAGAAATTCAAAGACAAGTACATTGATGAACTTGCTGTGGTTGCAAGCTCCCCCATTCTTTCATCCCCTTTTCCCCTCTTTTCCTCCCTCACCACTTTTCTATGGTCTTCTTCCCTTCTAAAAGGCACTCACCTTAAAACTGTTTATTATCCATAGTATTTCTTAGTCAGGTGTTGCACACTGAATTAGGCATGGTAGAGGGGAGTAAGCAGTAAAGCTTCTTCCAAAGTGATCGTATCGCATTTCAAGACCAAACCACTATACAAAATGGAAGGAGAGCATGGCTGTATATGATGAAACCACTCACGTTTTTCAAGCCACCTATGCCCCTTCAACCATTTCTCTTTCTTCCCCTCATGATAGCAACACTTACTCTTCATTACACATTAGAGCCACAAGTATTGATGGGCTGATGAATTAACATGGATAATAATCATCTTAGATGTGTTGGGATATGAATATAGATTGGGTAGTATGGCTGTTTGCTAGTGTTTGAGAAAATTATCAGGAAAATGCATGTTTACATGGCTTCTATATTCCTTGATGCTTACTTATTGGTTGATCAAATGCTTCTATTTCTATTTTGCGTGGAAGTCAACTGACCTGTACTTATTGCATGATGAAATTCCACATGAATTTTTGTCATATATTATTTTGAACTATTTTGATTAGCATTGATCAAATGTACTGATTTGCAATGCATGAATGCAATCAATGCTATATAGGATGATAAAGTAACTTGATATACATAGAACTTCCATCTTATCTTTGTTTAAGACTTAACATTTGGCATTATACAAGTTTAGATCTCTAGGTTAGGTATAACAGCCATAATTTAGATTTGTATAAGGTCTGCAAAACTAGTATCAGGAACCATACTGGCATGCTACAGGTTTGGCATGGTACGATAGGTCATAGCATCCCGTACCAAGGCAGGCTCTCAACGCATTTTTCTCACTCCTAATCACAGTACCGCTAGAAACTAGGCAATACTGGATGGTTTCATTTGGATTGGACTGGAAAGGAGTGGTTCAGCTCATATACCAAACCAAAACCTAGTAACAATATTGGTACCTTACTGGTATGATATGGTACAGCTGATAAAATACGATACGACAGACCTTGGCTTTGTAGGTTAGGTAGCACAATATGATTTGTAACTTGAAGTTCAACTTAGATTGAACAATATTTTCTTGATAACATAGGTGGTAGAAGTATGTGCCAACACCTTTTAGTACTCTCCATACATATTTAACTGCAACTTAGGCTTCTCAACCAAGAGTTCAATACATTGGGATGGATCCAGATAATCCTTGATATGACCATTCCCAAATGGATCTAAAATGTTTTTCATCAAACGAACTCAATCTAGCCATGCTAGCCACTAGCCTATGAATTATGTATGCATAAAAATTATAGCCTAAAAGAAAACCATGTCGAATTTGGGTCATGCTTGTCTTGGTCAGTACATAGCCTGATTGAGGCTTACAAGAGAAAGACGAGAAAAACTAGCAAAGAGCATATTTTCCTCCCTTTATCAATTCAATCTTTCTTTTGTCAAGTTAATAAAAGAAATTATTTGGTATATACCTAAAAGATGCTTTTTCAATTATGAACATAAGTTGTTGTAACCGTAAGTATATCGAAAGTCCAAAGAAAAACAAAAGGAAAGAGTTTCTATACAAAAGGCTAAGGAACAAAAGTAGCTTTAGCAACTTGGAGTTAACTAATAATTTCTTGGACTATTATCAATCATGTGATCTCCAATATATTATGTTTGTAGTTATAATTGAGTAACTTTTATATTGCTTTATCTATGAATTTTTTTACATAACATTTCCAATAGTTTTTGTCTAGCACACTGAGATGCGTATGCATTATAACTATTTTAATGAAAGATACAATACTACTGAGTATGGTTGCACAAGTTTTCTACATCATGACTGTTAACCTTACTCTAAATTAGTAGACAAATGTTTCATGAAGAACTATATCAATACTTAAAAGTGCATGAAAGAATTCATTGAATTAAGGGAAAAGATAAAAACAGAACTAAGTAGCTTCAAAGTGTATGATCAACAGCCAGAGTATCTATACCAACTATAAACTGGAGCCAACCTTGTGGTCTTCAGACGAATGCCCAGAACCCTATGCTTCAAAAGAATCTAGATTGGTCTCATCAAATAGGCAAAACAGGTATCTGGAAGGTAACCATTTCAGAATTCTGTTTTGATTTGGAAAGCTGAAAGAGCAAAAATTGTACATGGAACCATGGTTCACCGTACTGGCCTGAACCAGATGGTACGTGGTGTACCATACCTACGAGTACGGTACCGGTGGCGTACCGACACTCGGTACGCCAAAAAAATTTCGTACCATACTGTACCGATATCATGCTAGTATGGTACTAGTATGAGATCCGGTACCGAGAGAGCGAATATTGCATGGAACACTTTGTTTTGGATGAGAATTATAACCATAGTACGCCATACTGGCCCCGTACCGGACAGTACGGAACGTACCGTATCGTACCAGTTCGGTACTGGTACTCGATACGCAAAAAAAATTCCATACCCTACCATACCAATACTGTGCTAGTATGACATCGGTACGGGGTCCGATACCGAGACGACGAATATTGATTCTAACCAGGCTCTATAAGGCCAAGTTTGAATAGGAGTGTGGTTATATAACTCATCTATAACTAAGCTAAATAATTGAACGAAATGTTTGTAGTTTGCTTTTATTTATAAACACTAGTATCCAGGCCTGACCAGTCAATATAGAAGACCAAAAAAGGATGACTAATGAGCTGGTTGATTGATATACTGGATAAATTTAAAGTTCAAAAGCTTATCTTAACAAGTAAAAAAGTTGGAAAGCTTCTAGCCTTCAATTTTATATGAACATTTGATCAAAGCTTGAAATATTGAAAATATAGCTAAAAAAACAAACATGCAAAAACTCAACCGTAGAAACTAACATCAAATAATCATTTGATATATGCAGATATTACAAAATGTCTAACATTGCAAGGTGCTTGCTTAGTAGAATGCCCAACCGCTATGCCCAATGGACTTAAAGAACAGAATGACAAGAATGGCAGTCCAATTTTCTCACACTGCAATGATACAGAAGACTCAATATGTCATCTGTTGCTTATTCCTTCCACTAGCAACTGTTTTACCCATTTAGAAACCAAAAAAAAAAGTCATACTTGACAGATCAATGGATTAAGGATGCATTTTCTCCAAATTACCTTCATCCAGCCATTTTACTAACTCTGGATATGTTTCGCCTGATAAAGAACTCTGTTGTGACTCAACACCACTGACCATTTGGGCTTCAGGGTATTCTGCCAAAACCTTCATACAATTTATTTTAAGGCAAGGATTAGAAACATCTAAATGGATATAGATCCTCTATTTAGAAGGAATAACTAAGTAGCAAATTAAAATCTAAAATTATCTTAGCATATCGTATCAACAGAAGTGAAACATCTAAGCATACCTCCCCATACCTGCTTTAGCTGAAATGATAGCAAGCTTTTCAGCATGTCCCAATCATGCCTGGATTGTAATTTGAAAAGCATAAGCAATGCCAAAATATGAGTCTATGCTTGACTTCATCTTTTACATTAAATGAGCACAAAACAAAGACTTAATTGAATGTAATAACTACTTATATGTGCTGCATTATATAAATTATCTGGTAGAGACTACTAAAATTATTTTCCCATGACTTAAAAAGTACTTATGTTTTAGCAGATCGTAATGCACTAGCAAATGGACAAAGCAATACATGGCAATCCCAACAAACAACTATATGGATATCAAAGTTGGAAAGAAAAAAAAAAAGAGATTTTCAGAACGGTACATATTATTTGCCTACTAAGAGAAAAATTGCAAAAGGAGATCATGGAGCACAACACATGGTGAAGGGAAGAATTTAGATGGCATAAAAGATAGATATAACCTAACCATCAAAGCCAGTGTAGGTAGCTGCAAACCAGTCTAGCAATGGAAATCGTATATTTTCAGTTAGGCCCTGTTTGGGAAAAATCCTGCTGGATCTTGCAAGATCCGGCACAATAGGCCAGAGGAAGGGAGAGAGTGAGAGAAGGGGAGGAAGAGCGCAGAGAGGCTGTGGTTCAGGCACCCTGGCACATACTTTCCCCCTCCCTCTCTACCCTGTTATTTCCTTCTCCACACTATCTTCTCACTGATCACACTGGATTAATCCTAACAGTCCCTTAGAGTCTGAAGCACGTACGCACAAACCCTAGAATGAAATAACAGGGAGATGAGTATACAACATTTTGCAACAACAATATCAAATACGTAGTAATTTGATGATTTCAGCATGATTTTTGAGTGGTTATTAAGCTTATATGTCCAACAGCATTATAAGATTCAATGACATACAAAATAGGTTAACCAAGGTTATACGAAAATTGAAATAATGAAACAAGCTGGTACACCATTAGAAAATAATAAAATGGTAACTAATTGTATGTGCACATCCTCTCACATATTTTTAGAATGACCAAAAACAGACAGTCGCATTGGAGGATGATAAAGTTGTTAAACAATGTACATAATAGAAAAATTTAGACAAAGCCTTTCTTACACATGCAGAAATGTAAAACTTTCATTGGACATGCAAAAACTTGCATACCAGAATTTTCCAGTTGCAGCAATGACCTGCATTATACTTCTGATTTCTTCAACACTGACATCACATTTTGGCTCGGCCTCCCTGTAAATTAATATATTGTGTATTTTAAAACAATGAATAGAAGAAAAGAAAAGCAAGAAAAAGCAACTAAAAGGGATCATATCCAAGTGACCATTTTCCCAAGAATAAATAAAATAAAGATAAAAAAGGGTTGTAGAGGCCAAAATACATGCATGGTGGTTCACAAACAAATATTTGTCCATACTACCTGTATTAGCAAGATTATTCCCTAGAGCATTAGAAACCCCACAATATGGATAAACAGAATAGCCTCCTAGAAAAATGCACATAACAAGTGGATTACCTCACAACTCAAGCAAACACAATCCCTATTTCCTCCAAAAAGAAATGAACAAAGAAAGGAAGAAAAAAAGGATAAAGGAAATAGCACAAACACCTCTGTCCACATTTAACTAGGTTTACCATCCATTTCAATTATCAAATAAAAAAAAGGAATTCAACAATTTGTACCTTAGCCAAGTCCCTTCGTGCTACCTGAACACTTGGCATGGGTGGTGCATGTCTAGGTGTCACAAAGTGTCCGAGCACTCCAAATCTAAATACCTATTGCAGCTAGACTTTAATAAAATAAAACTATCTAATAATACAAATGCTTAGGATATAAGATGATGCCAAGTTCTAGAACCTAGTCTACTAGTCATGAAATTTACATTGATGGAGAATACAAAAAAGGCATGACATGTCAGTAGAATGCAAATAAAGCTAATATCATCGAGTACTTGGAATATTCAAAAATTATAAATGTAATAATTTGCAATGAAGTGTATTCTGATGCTGTCAAGGTGCTGACTCTTCAAGGACATTGCCAAACACTCGATTTTTCGAGATGATCTGTCGTTTCTTGCAATATCTTTAGCAATGGCCAATACTAATTAAATTTTTAAGCTCAAAATCCTACCATAAATAGGATCCAAAGCTCATCATTAGAAAGATTGTGTTGATCAAATGTTGAATATGCTATTATTAAGAAATGTCTAATATATAAAAAAATAAAAAGTAGATACCACAATTTGCTGTGTTCAAATTAATTTTCTTGATTCACAAGATCTTTTAGTTCATTCTCTTCATTAATCACTTTGTCCTCCTATAAGAGGAGAAGATCTAACTACTTTAACACAATTGGAAGATCAACGAATTCATAAGGGTTAAAATCTTAACATCAATAATGCCCCTTCGATACTACGGGAGGCTATCAAGGTGGTCCAGAACAATCAGTAGAAAGGTAACACCATCAAAATTCGAAAGTGATTCCCTCACTGTTTTTGCTCTTTCCTCGCTGCTTTTGCTCTTCTTTGAAGGGGCAAGTGCATTCCTTGAATGGTGAGGACTATCCTTGAAGACTGCAGAAGGATGTTAGGTGCTAACCAGGATACTGTCACACCCCATATATAAATCAAGAGGCTAATATGACAGCAGACTGGCTGGTGAACAGCAGAAGGGCTAGTGGATCAATGCTAGATTAGACTGGCCCATTGCCAAGTGACTTTGACATTTTTGAGTTTTGATGTATCTCAAAGTTTTACTGAAAGGGTAACCTGCTACGTTGTACTTGATATTCTTCATAAGAGAAATTGCCCCTGAAACGCATACCAAAAACCTCAAAGAAGAATGAAGAACGAATACAGGAAGCCTCAGAAAGAAACAATGAAGCAATATATCACCTAACAATGCCAAAAGAAGCATCATTTGTGTCAAACCATGAACCACCACTAATAAACTGTCCTCACTCCTCTTCTTTCCAGCTAGGTAATCAACCTATGTTTACAACCCTAGGTTCACACATTTATCGTTTTAAACCAGTAAATGAGAATGCACTCTACAGCATTAAGTCCCCCATCCATAAGACTTATAGACAGTAGTCACCAAATAAGTGGCTCCAAACAAAAAGAACATGTATGCTCCTTTCCACATCCCAAATCATTTAACCTAGTCGTAGGCACTATTCATGATGAGCGACAATCCGGATGAAAATCTCCGTGACTGAAATGAAGTCAAGAATGTCTGAAGAGTCTCCATGACTGAAATGAAGTCAAGAATGTCTAAAGAGTCTATTCACCAAATAAGTGGCTCCAAGCAAAAAGAACGTGTATGCTCTTTTCCACATCCCATATCATTAAACCCAGTTGTAGTCATTATTCATTGATAATCAACAATCCAGAGGAAAGTCTCCATGACAGAAATGAAGTCAAGAATGTCTGAAGAGTCTATTCCAACCACTGTTTGCAAAAATCATTTTGATAAAAATAAAGACTTTTCATGCAGGTGAGAAATAAGTGTTTCAGTTTGGCTCCTCAATGAGACATTTGAAAGTTGGTCTGCGTTATTTTCCCAAAAAGCTAATGGGCAAGCACTCCCCCCCTCACCGGGGCTAATCTCAAACAATAAAAGTTTGGTTAAGCATTCCTCCATCCATCACTTATTCCTCTCTCCTATCGTTTCTTTTGGAGAAATTGTCCATATTCTCCCATAGCCCTCTTTATGCAAGGAAAAACCACTTTTTATGCACTGAAGCTATACCATTGCATTGTAAATGACAAATGGTCAACGAGAAAAGACATTGTTTTTATTTTCTTTTATTTTCGCTATTTGCATGAGCCATATATTAAGTGCACATTAGGCCATATAGGCCGGTAGAGGTGTAGCTTGGATTAGGCTCAATCCAAACAAGAAAAACCCAATCACTTGTTAGGGTAGGCTGGTTGAGGCTTTGTGAAAAAAAGGTTGAGGCTCAATCCAAACATTGAGCTCAGAAGTCTCATCTTAGTCTTATCCCGGACTCAGCACAGCACTATCCCAACCTACATCTAATATTCTCAAACTACCCTGAGAATGAATTTACAGCCACCCCAACCATGAACAAGGTGACAAGTCATGGGCTATTGCTTTAGCAAATAAATATGGAAAAACGCCTAGCTATATGCTCTCATGTATGGCAAATTGATGGGACAATAAAAAAGCATAAGGGTGTAATTATCTCAATTAGATTAATCAGGAAAATGTTATCAATTAATCATGCATGATTCATTTCAAACAATTTTCAACAGCAATAGATGTAATCATCAAGAAATTATCTAGCACACTCATTTTTTCTAGAAATTTTATTGAATATATGTCAGCAATAGCTTTTTTGCTCTTACTAGCATTGCTTCCAAATTTACTTACAAGTTGTCAACCAGAATGGTCCCTGGTTACTCCAAGAAGTTGGTACTTCAGGCCATTCGGTGACTTGTGAGTGGTTGGAAGTGGGTTCCCACTAGAAATGGGTTCTCCATAAATATGGTGAAGCGATTACAGCTTGAGAGGCACCACAGTCACTACAAAAAAGTGACCAGGGACTTGTATTGTTCAGTTTGATTTTTCAAACCCCTTCACACTTCCCTAATACCTCCGCCCTCCCAACAAGCTCATTCCCTCCTCCCTCGGCCTCTTGACAAGCTCACCCCCAAAAGAAACCTCTCCCCCTTCCCTAAGCCTTGCCACCCTAATCCTCCATGCTCAAATAATGCATCAATTCCTGCATAGCTTTGTCCTTCAGCATAGTCTTGAGGATCAATTGCTGCTCTTGCTTCTTTACTACCATTTGGTCCTCATTGCACCCTAAAGTACAATATGCTCTTGACTAGATTTTCCCCTAAAGTTGCTTCCTTTGTTCCAGCTTTTGATCTCAACAATGTCATTTTAGGGTTTTTGGTAAGAAATTGCTTCATCTGTTAGTTTTCTTTCTTCTCTTTGAATTATAGCTTAGGGATTTCTAACTTGCTTGTTTGTGGTCTTAATTTCTAGCCAGAAAGGGCAACCCAGTGCACGAGGCTCCCAGCATTGCAGGTTTGGTGAGGGTCAGATATACGCAGCCTTACCCCCACATGTGGAGAGTTTATTTGCTTATTTCGAACCCGTGACCTCCAGATCACAATGAAGCAACCTCGATGCCGCACCAATGCTCACCTTCTCTCAATTTCTAGCTAGAGTTTTTATATTGCCCAAGGTTTCACTTATAAAATTTTGTGTTTTTTCTGATTTTTTCCTCAAAATGCTTAGATTTCTATTCTCAGCTATGTCCAAGTACAAGCCTCCCTGCCTCCTCACCCACAAAATCAACTTCTTAGCCATCAGAGGGAAAAAATTAAATTAAAAAGTGAGTTTTGTGTCACTTCAATTGTTTCTTTATCAACTTTTGTGAGCTGTCCTGCTGAGCCATCTTTTCAAGACACTAGCTTTTCCTCCCATCATATTCAATGCACCTACATTATTCAACCCTTCATGTCTAAATTCCATGAAAAAGTACTGATATTTTTTTTAATGTTTTCTTTGCTTAATCCCATGAATAGTAGATTGTCTTGTGTGGTTAACATTATCATGATTTTTTACAACATGGTGACAGTCTTTTTTGTGTTTTCTTCACAGATAAATGGCTTGGATGAGGACTCTACTTTGCGACATCAAATTTTTTAATTGATTTGGTTATTTTGCTTTGGCGATTGGTTGGGAATCCGGTTTTAGTCTCTATTGTCGGGTTACCGCCGCACGCGTTGCGACGACCGCAGTGAAAAGACACATGCGGGGTCGTTCATCTCATGAAAGTTCTAAGGAACGTAGATTTTAAAAAATTATGAGTTCTCTAACTCAAAAAATTATGAAATCTAAGGAAAGATTAAAATTACTAACTTGATTAATTTTCAGATCTATCATTCAGAAGTATAAAGATCATATCTTTACTTTTGAGCGGGTAGATCTTCACCGCTATCTGATGATCGATGATTTGATTCGCTTGAAGCCGCACAAGCGTCCGACCTCTATAGGTATCTATACGAGGTAGATCGCTCCAAGAACCTTGATCTCACCGGAGTGCTAGCTCCCTTACAGAGATCCTCTTTTGATAGCTGATTTTCTCTCTCTTTCAAGCAACTCCTTGATTGCTTTGAGAGGAAGGAAAAAGAAGAAGGACGAAGAGGAAGAAGATGGCGCTGCTTCTCTTCCCTTTTTCTTGCTCATGCCAGGAAGGATAGGAGGAAGGGGGTGGGCGGCTGAATCAAGGCACATCCAATGCTTCTAAGCCCTCACACCATCCCTCCTTTTATAGGCATCTCATGCCTATCTAAACAAGGAATAATTTCAATGAAAAATCACTCCTTGATTCATCCCTCCAAATTCTACCACACACCTTACTTAATTCTTGTACACCCCTTACTTAATTCTTCCACGCCTCTTACTTAATTCTTCCACACCCCTTACTTAAAAGGAATTGGAGAAAATCAAGGGCTCTCCTTGCGCCGTGTGGCAATCCAGGGGAAAGAGGAGAAAAAGGAGGGGCGGATGCCCCTCTCTTGTGGCTTGTGGAGTCAAACAAGGAAAGGAGGGGCGGACGCCCCTCCTTTCTTTGGTGCGGATAAAAGAGGAAGGGCGCACGCCCCTCCCTTATTTCTCCTTTCACATGCATGAAGGAACCCTTCCTTCCATGCTATGATTTCCTAATCTAATTAGAAAACATGTGATCCATCTTGTTTGATTTAATCCTAATCCAATTAGGACCCAATGTGTCCTCCAAATTGATTCATGATGTGAATCCTAATCCAATTAGGATCCAAATTGGACTTCATGAATTAAATTCCTTATCTAATAAGAAGTTCTAATTGATTAAGCCCAATTGAATCAATCAAAATTGCAATCTAATTGCAAATTTTTCTTCTTTAACTCACTAACTTTTAGTGGGTTAAACCACTTATCAATCAAATTGACAATCAAGATCTATTGTGATTCTAAATCACAATCCAACCGTCTGAACGATCAAAACCTCTAATGTATGTGACCCCATAGGTTCTATTCTATCTGGTAGTGAGATAGAGATCATAATATCATTGAAACTTCTTTCAATAGGTTGAAACACTTTCAACTCTTCTCTTCAAGGTTCACTGATCATCAAGTGAATGCCTTTTGAGTCCCACAATCCACTAGTGACACCTAGCAACATATAGTGGCAACCCAGTAGAACAGAATGGATGAACCTCTAGATGCAATTAGCGTACGATACAGTACCTCTATCGTGGATTCCGACAAGACGGAGGTTATGGATAACTCCTCAAACTCCATCGTCTGTCATATGTTAAATTTATTTGACTCAAGTTCGAAATTGGAAAACTTTTTTTTCAAAACTGCCCTGGCTAAGATCTTTCAAACTTAGTCTCATAAATTACATAGGATCACTCCTATTCTATCAAGATCGATAGATCCCATCTAGATGCAACCTTAATCCGACAGTAAACCTAATGTAGCCAATCTGCACCACAAGGATCCTTAGGGCCCATGTTTATGTGCTCGTTAAACTACAGCAACCTTATTGTGATTAGTTGAGGCATCACAAATCTAAGTACTATTCATACAACTGCAGCATTAAGTAAGTCACTGACGAGTTGATAGACATCCAAGTGAATTCTTGCTTTGGTCATGCTCAGTACCCTTATTCTCTAACAAGCACTTGCACAATCACTCCAGTGTCCCTACACTGTGGACTTAAGACTCGTCCATCAAGGAGAACGATCTGTGCACTAATCTCATCGGATCGATCACCGTCCTTCATGATGATCCATCAATCAGGAGCATTTCAGAAATTAACTACCTAATGGCACATGTCTTAAATTCTCAACTCTTGAGAATATGTGTTATCATCTTATTAATTCCTAAGACGATTCATGGACACATAATAATATGAATGAACAAAATGCCTAATTTTATTAATCAATAAAAAGATCAAGTACAAATTTTATGTTCCAGAACAATTATAATGTGTCTGCCAAATTGGCTTCTAGGGTATACTTCTAACATCTATCACATTGGGCTAGTGGTATTTTTCTTAGGAATATATTTAGATTATTTTAATTTTGTCGCGCCCTAAGCCCATCACCTGGATCAAACCCATCACTCGGGTCGATCACATGACATAGCCTAGCCTGGGTGATGGGTTCAGGGCGTGACATATTTCACCATAGTTTTTAGTTGCATGGTCTTTGATATCTAATGTGGATTGTTTTGATCTATGATGCTCTTGTTTGTTAAAAATACTATTAAAAAGAAAAAGAGTTGGACTTAGGATCTTTCATGAATTAGATTTAGTTTCCTACCTCTTATTCCACATCCTGTCAAACAGGTAGACTGGTCAATGATTTTTGTTAATCTACTGGAGATGCTACATATAAGGTAGGAGAATTGCTTATTGCTTATCTGCCAGCATCGAAACTTTTGGATTCTACGCAACACTTATCATGAAGCTTAGTATGAAAAATAACGAAGTGATATTTATGTTCTTCAATGCTGCTTCTATAGTCAATTTTCTTTTATATATATAATTCTCTTCTTTGAATGCATCTCAGGGCATGTTACATGGAAGATTTGATTGCTAAGGACTTACAACTTATATCTGAATCAGGATGCATTCAATCCTCCTGTAGCATTAGGGCTTAACCTTCATTGGTCATGGTTTATTATGAACTTCGTAAGCACTTATGGGCTGCATTAGAACCTTTTTCAAGATCTGTATTCTGATACACTTTTAAGGAGAGGGATTCTGATAAAATTATGCTAATAAGACTACTACTTATACTACAAGCACTATAAGGCCCTTGTTAACAAGAGATTTCAGACATAAACTACAAAATTTGTGGTGCCTTGAGTAAATTTGATCAAGTACTCTTCCACAAGTCCACAAACATTTGACCACAACCATCACCAACAAGCTTCATCCAACCATGTGAAGTGGCTTGATGAATTCATGTTTTCTATTAATTCCTATATTGTATTATATATTTTGCTGTTTCTTCCTTTTTCCTGCATTTTGCAGGCTTGTGCATCATACTACCAATTGGTTGTATATTTGGGACTAATCTAGATTGTTGGTCTGCTCTAAAAAAGTAATCTAGATTGCTGGGATTAATTTAGATTGTTTCTATATTCCAAATGTGATTGGCAGAAACATTTCTTATTTCATACTTGAAATATGGATGTATGTTTTACGGGGATGGATCATTCAGAATGGGTTCAAGTTTAGCCAAGAGACACGAACGACCACGCAAAATTCTTACCGGCCAAATCCGACAAGCAGAATGATGCACGACATAGGGTGTAGACCTAGTCATTACCAAACCACAGACTGAACATACTGGCAAGCAAGTGTCCGCTTATCTCCCTCCATGAAAAGCAGTCTTCTCGAAAGAAAAGAACATTCATCGGATTCACTTCAAGTCCGAAGCCATGGGAAGATCAACCTCTCACCTAGCTGAACTGCCAGGTTCACAAGCTACCAACAACTTCTAGTTGAATTGTTTTCTTGTAGCCTCGTTACGCAACACGAACTCCTTGGTTCTGTTCTGATCAAGCGTCAGCCTTGATTTTATGGCTAGTTACATTATTGGGTGAACATACTCTGATTCATTTCAATCAAGTTGGGTGAACATCCATCTATCTATCCCTTCCCTCAAAATGTTGTCGCCATAAAGGCTCACTTTTGGTTCATGTTACATTGTTGTCCAAGTTTGTGGTCTATTATAGCCCATACAATGTTTAGAGGTGTCCCATCATTTTTTATGTCGATTATCAGTTACCCTATGTATCCGTACCTGTTGTGGGGGTTTTCATGTTGCATCTTATAATTGACACTACTTAGTTCCCTAGCCAGTTTATATTAGCAACTCGAATGGCCCCTCGAGCAACTATTGCACTTACTAGGCTAGATCTTAGTAGCTTGAAGCAAGTGCAGGTTGTGCGGGTACATAGAAGCAGCAAGGTTAAAAAAGTTAGTAAATGGAAGCACCTAGGAAGCATCCGTACAAAAATAATACATAATAACAAAAATATATGTAATATATTTTAAAAATACATGTAATATATATTTTTAAGAAGAAAAAAAATGATGTTGGTCATGGGATTTAAACCCATGCACTTGGGCCTTTAGATTTTCCCTTAACCACTCAAACAAACTATGAAATCTGATTTGATGTAGTAATAAAATTAAACCGGTGCCTATAGTATATAAAACAATTCAATAGTTAAGCACGGACTCAAGCCATCCATTTATTTCTCAATTCGATGGTTCATGTTGCGATCCATGTGCTCTCATGGGATTGGGCCCCCTTAAACTAGTGCATTAAGGCCAAAACGAGATCCTCGCCACTATTCTCTTCACTTCCATGCGCTTGCTCCCTCTCTCTCCAGTGTCCCTTCTCTCTCCCCCTCTATATCGAGTGTCTCATTTCTCACTTTCTCTCTCTAGTGTCTCGCTCGCTCTCTCACTCTTGTAAAGGGAAGATGGTCTCTCGAGGTCGAAGAAGACAATGTCAAGGAGCAGCCCAATTAGTAATGAAAACTCGGTCTTCAAAATGAACCCCGAGGTGGAGGTCATCACGAGCTTCAACCGGATTATGATCTGTGATGATATCATCCAAGGATCTAGGCCTATAGCTTCAAAAGCCCTCCCCTATCCCTGTCTTCTCCCTCTCCAAGAAATCGTCCACCATTCATGCTCCTCTAGGTGATTTGTGAAGACCTCCTCCAACCCTAAGTCTAGGTTAGCAATCTCGCCCGTCCCCTTTTACGGTTTTGCTCGTGCAGCCGCAAACCAAAAATCTCAAAAATCCCTACAATCTCCCCTTACCATGTCTCTCTCTTCAAAGCCAAATTACAAGATTCAAGGAACCAACGTCTCCAAGCCAAATGCAATTGAAAAGTACAAGTATGCGGTTCTAGGGTAGATTTGAGGGATGGGGCAAGCATTTCTTGGTGCTCAAGGCCAAATAAACAATTATGGCCAATGGATTTTGATGATGTGGCTCGAAGGTTCACCTGTCGGTGCATCTCTAGCTAGATCATATCATGAGCCCTTTTAGACTAAGCCATGTAGCACATGTATGTCCATAGCTCTATGCTTCCTGACATGCCTTATTTTATTTTAGGTTTGTGCCAATGAGGTTGTAATGTCCAATATCATGAAATGAGTTATATATTGCCATCAATGTATTTTTAGTCATGTTTGTTTAAGGTTTGAAATAACAGAAGTTCAAGATATTATGTTATTGATGGTGTAATGGAGGAGATGGCAACCGGATGGAACCTATAACATAAGTAGGTCCACAAGGATTAGTATCCATTTTTTCACTATTATTGCACATGGTTTGGGTGAGGACGAGAGTCATGTGCAATTGTAGATCTTGGAGGAACCCTGTCCTTCTTGGAGGCCCCATCTTTGGATCACCAGGTCCATAGACATAAGGCAGAATGTCCTCCTTGTGTTCTTTTTCTAAAATAAATAGTGAAAATCAAGTGCAAAGTCCATCTTTATTCAGATAGTTTGTTTCTTCCCTTTACAACGTATATCCAACATGTCGAATACAAATTAATATATATATATATATAATATTAAGAACTTTTGCAGTGATGGGAGTGAAATAAGATAGAGGAATAGTCATTGTTGAAAGAATGAGAGGAGGAAAATAAGGGTGAAATTCTCATCCCAAAGTCTACAAGGAGCCAACATCACCCATCGCCTATGAGGTGACTGGATTCAACTAGTTCCAAACCAATTGAACACTAGAATAGGCAGCAACTCATTTTTTGCCACACTCAAATTGATGTGAACCAAAGAAGTTTACAAAATGACTTCAGCAGTCATGACTTCCAAACAAATCAAACATCTTTCATCAGAAGCGTCTTTTATATAAGTCACTTTGGTAAACCAACTTTTTTTCTACTTCAGCAGCTTACAACAAACCAAGGATTCCCAAAACATATAGGATATATTTAAATTAATGGAGTTGATTACAATAACAGTTACTAGTAGCGATAGTAGCACACTACGAGGATCAATGGGTTCTAAGTGGCTCCTCAAAAAGCTTCAACAAACTATTTCATGTACAACTATTCATCAATCATGTGACTAACATCAATAGAATTTGTTGGTCCCCTACTCCCCTCTGTATGTTCACCTTTCTTTTTACAATAAGTACCCAAACACCTCCTTGGTTCAGATCTTGCACTCTTTATATAACAACAAAAAAAAAGAGCAATACAACAAGAAAAGTGAGAAAGTATTTATCAATTCACATAAAGGTGGTAAGAGCCTACCCTAGGTTGGGATTTATGGTCAAACTAGGTGAAGTATGTTTTAGTTTCAACTACTTTCAAGTAAGATTTTAAGTCCTAGCAGGACGGGGGGCATCCCAGCCATCCCATCCCATTCCTATGAAAAAATAGGACCGGGACAGAATCGGGACTCAGAAACCCATCCATGGGTGGAGAAAAGAAGAAAGGAAAGAAAGGAAGGAAAGAAAGCTGAAGAAAAGAAAAAAGTGAAAGGAAAGAAGAAGAAGAAGAGGAGGAGGAAAGAAGGAAAGAAAGGGAGAAGAAAAAGAAAGAAAAAGAAAGGAAGGTAGAAAAAAAGGAAAAAAAGGAAGGAAAGAAAGCAAAAGTAGTAAGAAAGAAAGAAAGGAAGATGGGGCGAGAGATACAGGATATCCTACCAGGATGCATGACCGAGACTGCTACTAGGATGGGGTGGGATAGTGGGGCATCCCATTCTATGGAGAAACCAGAACACACCCGTCCCATGGGATTTAAAACCTTGGTTTCAAGTTTGCCTAACCAAATCGCACCGACTCTCTTATTCCAGCAAGATGCATGGCTTGAGCAATACTATTATTTGCATATCTATTTCATCTTTCAAAACTATAACCGACCTAAACAATTACTCTAGTTATAATGGACTACCATGAAGCTAGAAGTTTTTAAACATTTCTTTTTTTCCTTTTTGAACAATACGGTGTAATGTGCCACCACAAAGGGTTTTAGTGCTAGAGCTCTCCCAAGACCAAGCCCTTTGGAGGAGTGTCAAGCATTGTACCCAAGTCCTGTTGGCTAAACACTTCTTTTTCTATTATATTATTGATCTATTACAGATTCAATGTAAGATTGTTTTTTAACCTGTTTGAACTACAGATCCTGCGTTTCTTAATCTATATGTATTTTTTTTCTTAAGAATGGTGCAATTCAACCTTCTCCTGTTTTCAGAATTTGCAATTTTGGCTTAGGATATAAACTTTTTCCTTATAAAATCAAACAAGTGTTTGGCTGAATGAAAAATATTAGCAGACTTTGATTGGATCCAATTACTTGCATGCAAGTGATAACAGAAATGGAATATGTGATTTACAATACGTTCAAAATTATAGATGCAATGAATATTACACTTACAACATTGCTACTTTAAAGCAAGGAATGCTGAACTGGCCCGTAAAGTACCATAGTTTCAGCAATAAAGCATAGTTTCAGCAAAATCCAGCACTTACTCATCATTTGCATGATGCGGGATCATATTCTCTGAGTGATGATCAACATCAGTAGAAGAAAATGTTGCTGACTGTGGACTCTCCATGATTGGGTTCTCCATTCAAGAATTAGTTATAGCTGCAGAAACAAAGAAAGATAAGAATTATAGCTAAACATAAAGAATATTTCCCAGTAAAGTACCACATGCTCACAAGTTCAAAACAAGCATGTCAATGTTTTTCCTTTTCTTAACATCATACAAATTATATTTCAAGTGCACAACTTGATATTGAACATAATCTTGGATTGAAACATTTTTCACAGCTATTTGTCTTCTTAAATTGCCAATGCCATGGCCACTACCTTCAAGGAGTAGGCTTTATACCTTGCATATTTCAAATAAAACAGAACCCTCCAGCAAATGTAGTAAAAATATTCTAAAATTAAAAAAGTCTTAAATCACTGACAGGTTTAAAATTGGTCAAATGTTTCTTTGAACTATTCCTGAAAAATAGGATAAGTTTAAAAATCTTTGACAAAGTATGAATTTTGTAAACTTTTCATAAGTTATCCATAAGTCATAACTTATTTATGAAATACTCATGGTTCATTGTTGTTGTTGCCGGCAGTGGTGGTCATGGTGTTACTAATTGCCATTTCCCCTCTTTGATACTTGTTTCCGAAATATAGAAATATTACAGCCATTTGGTATTTCTTTTGTTTTCTATCTTTGTTTTTAAAGATCCAAGAAGAAAAAAGAGCTAGATTGAACAACATGTATAACGAAACACTTTTGTTTTTTGAAATTGTTTTAAAATTTTTAGAGCATTTGGTAGCAAAGATTTATTGCTTTCAAAAAGAGTGAAAATGAAAGCAACCAATAGCAAAAGTTTCGTGCAAATGCTATCTTTGACGTCAACCTCCATGAGGTATGTCACTAATTTGCAGAGAAACAAAACATGAAAAGAAAATGATGCCAAACAGACCCCAAGTTTATTTTCTTTGTTGTTTTTAATTATCAAGATTATTTTCAAAGCTTTGCATTCCACCTAACCAATTAATTGGCAAATGCCATACGTGTGACTAAATGAACAAATCACACCAAATGTCAAGTTACCAATAACACCTATCACTCAATGGTATTTGCATTTAGAATTATATACACCCAAAAACAATGGAAAGAGTTTAAACTCTGGTAAATAATAACTATTATGATCGCATGCTCTTCAGGTTGTTCTACATGTATTTGCAGAGTTCTGACTCATGATCTAATTCGTTCTTTCTTGTGTAAATCAAAGAAGGAAGATGACCTGTTTGCGAAGAATTAATCAATAAAATCAAGAGCTTATAACACAGTACCCAATGTCCTGACATAAGCTCATAAAATGCTGGTATTCGACAGAAGCTCTTTATGATTCAATTTAAAAGGTATAGGTCTGAAACTGATAGAATCGTTCAGCAGCTAAACAGGATTCACGAATTGAAATAAAAAAAAAAAAAAACTAAAACTAGGGTTTGCTACTACTGGAAAGAAATCCTTATTCTTGGGAAAAAATCCTTGAGAGAAATCCTAATAAAAGAAGAAAACAGAACTCAGCTACCATGAACACGAGCAGTAATAAGATAATATTGCTATATGCCAATCTCAGTTTAAATATAAACAAGTGAAATTTTAAAGAGAGCAGGAGGAAACAAGTTCATGCCTTTTTGGACAAAATAAAAGTTTGAAAGTATAAAACTATTATAAAATCAAATATTAATATTTGAACTAGAAATGCGCTGTAAGTAAATCTACCAATTTGAAGCGTAAATTATTTCCCAGCAATTCTTAGCATGAGCTTAGTTATGGTCTTCAGATCAAATATTTAAAAAAAAAAAAGAAAAGAAAAGATGACACCAGTGTTATTATTTGAATTTAGCTGAAGAATGCTTTTCTATGCCATCATCTTCTTCTAGATTGCTTAGAAGATAAATTCTAATGACTAGTCATCCTTCACAGAGTTTTTCACATTTAAAAAAATTAAATGCAAAAAAAATGGCTGGACTCTTGTGTACTCGTTGCTACTCATTTTTTCTATGCTCCTCTCAAATACCAGAGTTTTTCGCTTTTAAAAAAAATAAAGGATAAGAAAAAAGAGAGTTACACAGGAAAAAAAAAAAAACTTTCCGCATTCGTGATTCTTTTCAGCAAGAGTACTAGTGACAGTTAATCAGGAAATTGGAAGAGTTATAAGTAACTTCTAATAGGATTTGTTGTTCTGGGAAAAATTAATCATTCTCGGACCGGATCGCCGGAGGCTTGGAATAGGGCGGGCAGAGAGAGAAGAGAGAGAGTACCTGGCTGGTATCCGAGAGGAGAAGGAGGACACGGAGGCTATGCCGTCAGGAGCCCTCTTCCACCGTCTCCAGCGTCGTCGGTGGCTGAGGAGGAGGGGCGGAGAACCACGGAGGAAGAGGACTCGAAGAGGGGATGGCAGAGCGATCGGGGGAGACTAGGGATTTCTAGGGTCCGGTTCGCTGGGTTTCCCGCCCGACCGCCCGGTCCATTTCTGTAACTACGTTATAAACTTGTATTCTCTTCGAGCCATACCGTATTTTGTACATAAATTTGCATTCCGGTAGGAAAGAAAGCAAAACTATTCGTCGTTGCGCGGTCCAATATCCCCGTACTTTCTTAGAAGAAAAAAAAAATCCCCGTCCTTCATGGTCGGAAGAGGAAGTAGGGCTGGGTTTCCCGTACTGCAGTCCCTCAAGCGGAACTTCAGGCTATTTGCTCGTGGCCGGGGATATAGGAGACTTTGGTTGGATAGTGATGCAGGATTTGCACCCCGGCACCAGCCCGCACACCGGGCGAGCAAGAAAAGCATCCGCGTCCCTTCCAGAGGTATTATCCGTTCTAGATCCCGGAGGCTCGCCTGATCAGTATCCCCGTTCCGAGGGCTCACCCAATGAGTATCCCCGTTTCGGGGGCTCGCCCGATGAGTATCCCCGTGCCCGCACGATTTTATCCCACAAAAGGGCCCTCTGGAGGAAAGGTTTGCACCTCCTCATTATAAACCACAGACCTTTCCGCTGATTAGCCGATGTGGGACTAAATTGGAGCACCCATCCCACAACACAGCCCCCCCCAGTGGGAAGGTCTATGCGTGGGCAGGGCCCTCCTTCTAGCACCATCTGATGCGGGGTTTGCACCCCTGCACCAGCCCGCACACCGGCCGAGCAGGAAAAGCATCCGCGTCCCTTCCAAAGGTATTGTCCGCTCTGGGTCCCGGGGGCTCGCCCGATGAGTATCCCCGTTCCGAGGGCTCGCCCGATGAGTATCCCCGTGCCCGCATAGTTTTGTCCCACAAAAAGGCTCTCTGGAGGAAAGGTTTGCACCTCCTCATTATAAGACACAGACCTTTCCGCTGATTAGCCGATGTGGGACTAAACTGGAGCACCCATCCCACAACACAGCCCCCCAGCGGGAAGGTCTGTGCGTGGGCGGGGCCCTCCTTCTAGCGCCATCTGATGCAGGGTTTGCACCCCGGCACCAGCCCGCACACCAGCCGAGCAGGGAAAGCATCCGCGTCCCTTCCAAAGGTATTGTCCGCTCTGGGTCCCGGGGGCTCGCCCGATGAGTATCCCCGTGCCCGCACGATTTTGTCCCACAAAAGGGCCCCCTGGAGGAAAGGTTTGCACCTCCTCATTATAAGGCACAGACCTTTCCGCTGATTAGCCGATGTGGGACTAAACTGGAGCACCCATCCCACACAGGGTTTGCACCCCGACACCAACCCGCACACCGGCCGAGCAGGGAAAGCATCCGCGTCCCTTCCAGAGGTATTGTCCGCTCTGGGTCCCGGGGGCTCGCCTGATGAGTATCCCCGTGCCCGCACGGTTTTGTCCCACAAAAGGGCCCTCTGGAGGAAAGGTTTGCACCTCCTCATTATAAGGCACGGACCTTTCCGCTGATTAGCCGATGTGGGACAAAACTGGAGCACCCATCCCACAACACAGCCCCCCAGCGGGAAGGTCTGTGCGTGGGCGGGGCCCTTCCTCTAGCGCCAACTATTGCTGAAATTTGGATCCGGGGGTGACCGCTCGGCTGAGAAGGAGGAGCTCCGGCGAGAGTTGGCGGGTGGCGGTCCGTCGGCGGACGGCGTCCTCCTGGGGACCTGCAAAAAGCCAGTGGCCGGGGTTTCCGGTGCCGGCCCTCCGATGCTTAAGTCAGAGGGGGCTAATGTGTAGGAGCAAATATGTCTCCTGAATTTCAGAGTTCAACCCCCTCTAAGGGAGGGGTTTTCCTTTTATAGAGGGATATAGATGTACCTGCGATGTGACAGCGCGAATGGGTTACCGTCATAATTGAGCATGTCGTCCGAATTAATGCACGATCGTGTGAATTATTGCACTGTCGTAGGAGATCAGGCCGGAGCCAGTAAGTCGTCGTGGCTGATCAGACGTAGCCGAGCAGGTCAGCTGTTTGCCGTGAAGGGTTTGAGATCCATAGATAGCATGCATTAATTGTTGAGTGAGCCGGAGATCAGCAGAGGCCATGCGCATTAATTGTTGAGTGAGCCGGAGATCAGCAGAGGCCATGCGCATTAATTGTTGAGTGAGCCGAAGATCAGCAGAGGCCATGCGCATTAATTGTTGACGGCAGTAGCAGGGCATGGTCCCTGGTTGAACTACAGGAGGATGTGATCGCAGCAGGTGGGTGGTGCGGTCGGGAGGTCGGGCTCTCGAAGTCGAGGATGTCGAGGTCAAGTGTTCGGACGGGGTGTCTCGAAGTCGAGTGTCTAGTCGGACGTCGAGCCCGGTTGCATGCCTTAAAGTCGGGCGGGCGCCTCCAGGTCGGGCGCCTCCAGGTCGGGTGCCTGGTCGGGCGCCTCCAGGCATGTGCTGGCCACGCGCCCATATGTTTCGGAGTGACTCATCTTTCCCCCAACACTACCCCCTGACTTCCGAGTTCAAGCCGCTCGCGAGCTCGAGCGCGGGAAGTAGCTGTTTTTTACCGTGTTGGTGTGGGCCAGGAGATTTTGAATTATTTCGGCGCTCCGCGTACTTCAAGGCATCCTTAATGGGAGGAGACGGGGCGACACCTTTTCGCTTTTCGAAGCGTCCTCGCGTCGTGAGCTCATGATGGGGCTCCGCGATCCAATGGAACGCTTCCCTGATTCCGCATTCAAGGCGTCAATCTAAATTGAATATACCGCTTCGATCTTCGGGGCCGACGCATGGCACAATCTAGACGGAAGGCGGGATCCAGCCTCGCCGATCCGGGCCGTCGGAGAGGTATATATAAACTCCCATTCTGGCCCTAAGGGCTCTTATTTGGCCGCCGCCACAGTCGCTCCCCGTTCTCTTCTTTTTTCTGCCCTTCTGTTCCTTCCGGCAGTATCCCGAGGCGATCATCGCGATCCTTCCTCTCCGACTCGTCGATATTTCCGGCGAAAACTTCAGTAGGTGCCCTTCCCCCCCTGTCTACTCGGAGGGTTTTTATTTTGGTTTCCCTTCTCTTCTTTTTTTTCTTATTATTTTCTTTCTGGGATGGATCGTGGCCTGTTAGGAATTGTATTCTAAGAGTCAATCGTCAGTGCACTGATGATTAAATTTTGTAAATGAATTGATAAATTAATAAAATGTTATTTGGCATTGTTCATCATTTCATTGTACATCTTCAAATGAACTCTTATATGATGAAGTCCATAGGACTTGTTTTATGATAAAGGAGGATTTATCTTCAAGTCCTTAAAACTGTTCGCGATCAAATGATATGCTGTTACTAGGACGACAGCATTTTTATCGAGATTAGGTCGTTGTGTGACATATACGTTGGTTGTCCTCTTAACCAAGGAGTGTGGAGATACTGATATGTCACACAGGTGAGGTGTAGGAGTACATTTCCCTGAACGTGACCAATTCCGGAACGCTCTACTATCAAGAGATGATCTGAGTGGATATGGGTATAAGTTTGACCCTCTGACTTGAGACCGCAACCTGTGATTAGCAAGCAACTCATTGTACTTTGGTACCGGACTATCTGAATTTCTAATTCAGTGACGGAAGGTCACTGGGTATAGTCAAGTACTTGCGTAGTCAGTTGTGAGTCAAGATGGAATTGACCCCTCCTAGAAACAGGAGATAATGCGTTGTGTTCAATTTAGCAAAACCTTGGCCAGGATAATCCTTGTGAGAAGTCACAGGATTTCTAAAGTTGAATCACATCATGGATGCACTTATTACAGAGTTGACAGAACTCTGAAGTCATCCTGGCATTTAAGAGTTATAGGGATAAATTATACGGTAACCATAGTCCAAGGGTTCTTGAATGTTGTTTTGCGATCATTCGGCCTATCCGGATGTCGGGTACCATTGCTAGATGGTCATTTCGATTAGTACAAGAAGTTGTTCTTGTGCTACCGGCTTAGGTTCGAACCTATGGGGTCACACGCATAGAAGTTTCTAGGTTGATCAAATGGCTGATTAATGATTAAGAATCATTCAGGGATAATTTGGTCAATTCGATTGACAAAATTATTCTAAACAAAAGTTGCATTAAAATAATTATTGAATTATTGGAGGGTTAATTAGTAATTGGATTACTAATAAATTCAATTTGATTGAATTATTGGACTTTAATTTGTAACAACCCAGGACCTCACCCAAAATGGCTAGCCGGAAGGTATTATTTGAGTTCCTTGATCCTGTATAAGTACCCAAGATCTATCCAGCGAATAACCGATGTGGAACTAAACACACGTCCGCACGGGTCCTCACATACTCTCCCCGTTCAAGCCATGACGTCCTCGTCAGGCTAAGGGTTCATATCTATTCAAATCAAATCACAAACACCACGATTGGCCCGTGGTCAGCCCAATGGATCCGTGCTGCAGTGTCCCCTAGTCCACATAGGTTATAGGGCCGGATCCGCTCTGATACCATTTCCAACAACCCAGGACCTCACCCAAAATGGCTAGCCGGAAGGTATTATTTGAGTTCCTTGATTCTGTATAAGTACCCAAGATCTACCCAACGAATAACCGATGTGGGACTAAACCCACGCCCGCATCAGAGCCAGGTTGAATGCAAAAACCGGCTTTTCCCTTCAATTGGTATCAGAGCCAGTTGAATGTTTAAACAATTTATGCTTAAAATAATTGTAATTAAATCTGAGATTTATAAATATGTTTAGATCAGATCTAAAGAAGATTTATGAATGATTTAATTACTATTTTTGCATGATTAACTAGATCTGAAATTTGGATGCATGTGATGCATGTTTTATGATTAATATATGTGATATATTGAACATATAAAATTTGAAATCATAAACTTATTTAGATTAGATCTAAATGCAATTTATGATCCTTTTAATCTCTGATTTTGTAAGACATATAAGATCTGAAAATAAATGCTTATGATGCATGTTATTTAAGTTAATTCATGTTAGTTTATATATGTGATATATGAACATAAATCGTTAATGATTTAAACATGAATTAAATATGAAATCAGAATGTTTAATTCACAAATTTAGATCTGATTTTAAGAACTAAAAATTTGTAATTAACATCTAATTTAAGACTTATACAATGATCTAAATTTTTTTCATAAAACTACACTTAATTGAAAATTAAGTGACCTAGAATTGTGAATTGAATTTCAATGACAAATTGCATAAGTCTTGGGGGTTTGGGTTAGCTAAAGTCAAGTTCTCTAATTGGGTTAGACCTAAGGTTAGAATCAAATCATGGAATGATTGAGTTAATTGATTAAATCTAACTAAGTAGTAATTAGATCAAATCAAGATAACTCAATTCAATTTATAATAGTTATAGATTGATCGGTTCCATGTCTTTGATCAGACCAAGATGGAGCTTGATTTAGGCTCCGTGGTTGAGCCCGAGTCATTAGGATGGTCAAAATCAAAATTGATTAACCAGTTGGTGTCTAAGGTAAGTTTGGCAGACTCGACCGGTGGTTTTTAATTGGGAGCTACTCGCACTGATGCGTCTTTGTCGAGTTAATGACATATCTCTTCCACCGATCTCACTTACCTGGCCGATTTGGTCAATCATTTTTTGATTGAATCATTTAATGATTCGAGTTAACCCATGCCTGTAAGGAAAATCAGTTTGACTGTTTTAGGTACCTCCTTAACCGGTTTGAATCTAATTCTTTATAATCTGACTTGGTGAAGTTAGTGGGAGAATTTAGGTAAACCGGATCTTCTTATCTATCCTAATTTAATCCTCTAAAATTATTAGGTCCTTAAAATGAAATAGTTATGGGGATAACTAGGTCATAGCCTCCCATTAAGTTAGATGATAATGAGTCCAATATTTCAATAATCATTGGAGGCGCCACACGCCTGGTGCTTATCGGGCATTGGAATTGTCATTTGATATATGATGAGTCGAGTGTACCTTCAATAGATGGTCAGGTAGGCCAAACCACACTCGAGCTTGGTCATCTATTAGTTGATTACACGGAACCCTATCATTTAATGGTTGGACCTAACCAGAATCTTCGATTGAGGCGCCACACGCCTGCCAAAGAGACTGGGGCAAAATTATCACTAGAAATTATTTGGTGAAACAATTGGTTCATAACCTACCAATAGGTGCATATGGGTTGGCCGAGCCACACTCGGGCCCATATGCGATCAATTGAGTTCTAGTGCTCACTAAAGATTTAAGTGTAATTCTTCGAATTTGAGGTAGAGGCTACAAATTTGTATAAAATGGTGGAAAGACCTTTAGACTAAAGTCCAAGTCTTTAGGATATTGTCAATTCATATACTAATAGCCGATTTTCTTTTTATGCAGAAATGGCCATATACTGATAGCCGGTTTTCTTTTTATGCAGAAATGGCCACTAATTTGTCACTTCGTTCATTGTTGGATAATGACAAGTTGACTGGACCCAATTTCAATAACTGGCTTAGAAAACTTAAGATTGTGCTAGAGCATGAACGGATCCTTTATGTGATAACGGATCCAGCACCTGAGCAACCTGCTGCTAATGCGCAGGGTGCGGTCAGAGAAACTTATCAGAAGTGGCTCAGTGACCGTATCACTGTCCGATGCATTATGCTTGCTGCAATGAGTGACGAGTTCAGTCGCCGGTTCGAGAACGCCCAGCCCGAAGAAATCGTTCAAGTGTTGAACGAATCTTTTGGCACACCCGACGATGTTGAAAGACACAAGACTAGTTGTGCTATTTTCAGCGCACGGATGAAGGATGGGGCATCGGTGACTGATCATGTATTGTACATGATTGAGTTGATCGAGCGCCTGAGCACTCTCGGTTTTTTCCTTCATGATCAATTGGGGAAAGATGCTATACTGAACTCTCTTCCTGGTTCGTACCGCCCATTTCTCACCAACTTTTGTATGACAAAAATGGTAGTAAATTATCACCAATTGCTGGGTTTACTACAAACTTTTGAGAAGGATCACCAACTCCTAAAAGGGTCGGTGAATTTAGTGGGAGCTTCGTCCAAGGGTCGTGGTCCTTTTAAGAAAGGGAAGAAGAAAAACAAAAATCAAAAGAAAAAAGGTGCATCGTGCAGAGCAAAGTCAGACTAAGAATAAGAAGGCTGATTAGAGTAAGGCAGAGAGCTTCTACTGTAAGAAGCAAGGGCATTGGAAGAGGAACTGTCCTCAGTACATTGCCTCTCTTGACCCGAACAGGCCAAAGAAAAAGATGCAATCAGTTGCAGATCAAGGTACTTATATGATAACACCTTGTAATTTTTCAATATGTGATAATTCGACCTGGGTATTGGATACCGGAAGTTCTTTTAATATTTGTAATTCGTTGCAGGGACTACAAGTCAGTGAGAGATTTGAAGAAAGCGAAAGGTTCCTAAATGTTGGAGATGGAAGATCAGTTTCAGTTCTAGCTTTAGGGATTCTGAAACTTGTATTCAATTCTCAAATAATAGTCTTAAGTGACTGTCACTTTTCTCCTTCTTTCTTATTGAATGTAATTTCTGTAGGCCTTTTGGCCATGAACGGTTATGAGATTTCAATAAAAAGAAATTATTGTGATATTGTTATGAATGGTGTTACTGTAATGCATGGACAATTAAGTAATGGGATTTACATATTATCATAGCCTGTTCATGTAATGTACAAGTCCAATAAGCGCCCTAGAATAGATAATGTCACGGATGTCTACCTTTGGCATCATAGGCTAGGTCATATTAACAAGAACAGGATGAACAGGTTAAATAAAGAGGGAATCCTCAATATTAATGATTGTGAATCATTAACAACCTGTGAATCATGCCTTCTTGGTAAGATGGCCAAGTCACCTTTTACTGGAAAAGGTGAACGAGCCAATGACTTATTGACCCTAGTACATTCTAATGTATGTGGGCCAATGAGCACAAATGCTAGAGGCGGATATGCATATTTCATTACTTTCACAGACGACCTTTCGAGGTATGGAATATTACAGATAAAGCCCATGAGGTATTAAAGTAAACATCCACAGCTCTCGAAATCCTGCGGAAAAGATGATTTTGAATCAGCAAATAGGTCTTGTCCGACCAATTCTTGGAAACTACTAATATTAGCGATATTTTGGAGATCCAAAACCTTAGCTTGTGCATGGTCCAAACTTCACTGAGCACTCAAGTATAAATAAGTCTTACAACTTCCTAACGGAAAACCTAATAACTTCAACTTAAATTACATACTAACCTAGAAATTGGGCTACTTAGTAATTAAAACCTTGTGTGCTTTTGAAATTCTTATCAGTTATGTACTTGAAATTAGACTTTCATTTCACAAACCAAATTTTATTTTAGGATTGAAGTTTGTGGGTAACTTCATTGCAAACCCTCACGAGACAACACTCGTCCACTAGGGTAACCTAGGGGTTTAACGGCTTGTTGCACGTGCTAAGTGCAGTCGTAATGCTCTACGAAAGTGAGTATTTATCTTAGTTCATGTATATTTATATATATATAATAAATAAAACTTTTGCACTCTCATTTTATCATTGTCGCACTAAATTGCTAGAGACTAGCAATAAGCTGGTTGGGGGGTGTGATGAGAGCACAAAAGTGCAATCGTCTGACCATTTTAATTAGTATTTTAGCTAATCATTAATAATAAAATTAACTAATTAACGTGGTATTTGTGTTTGAGTGCAGTAATCCAAGAAACCAATTAACATTAGGTTTGAGCCCAATGCCCGGCAGCCCGAGCTCAAGTCAAGCCAGCATCTTCCAGGGCCTGCACATCCTGACTTCATCACAACATCGCGAGCACCTCCATGTCCGCATCCAATGACCCAGATCAGCGTCATCCATGCCTTCCTTTCTTGCACCCAACGCGGCTCCAGCCCCTCAACCGCGATCACAGCAGCATCCCAGCACATTCCAGCTTCACCCCGTGCTAAAGAATGAAAGAAGGAAGTAGGAAGCTTCCAGCGGCTGTCCATCTCCCGTTCCACCGCGTGCCAGATCCCGCACCGCTTCCTCCGCGATACCTCCAGTGATTCCCATGCCATGAACGCCCCAATCCATTGACCCAAAGAAGGAAACCTCTCTTCCGCACCAGCCCGCCTCTCAACCAAGGTCCAAAGAAGGAATCCCGAGCCGGATCCCAGCCTCCACGCCATCAACGCGTTCACAGCCAGCAAATCTCAGCTCCCAGCATCGCGGCCGAGCCGGATTCGAGATCCCAGCGCCTTCCTTCCGCATCAGCCCGTCCGTGTTCATCACGGATCCAGCAACCGTCCGTGGGCCAAAGAAGAAGATGGATATTCTTCCATCTGTGAAGCATTCCTCCCGGCGATCCCCACCGCGTCGCCATCTTCCTTCTCCATTTGAAGATCCCGTGCCAGCATCGCTTCCAATCCGGTGATCTCCTTCCTCCGCATCGGAATCCCAGCCGTGATCCACTCCTTCCACAATCCGAATCCCACGGATCCCGCCTCTTCCACGTCTCCAAGGGCTATAAAAAGGGGAGAGAGGCCATTGGCAGGGGGTGTGCTCGGTTGGGGTGGGAACCAAAGAAGGAGTCGGCTGGGTGTTGAGAAGAAGAAGCAGAGCAAGGCTCTGTTCTTGGGAAGAAGAAAGGAATAAAAAAAGTGTTTTATTTTGGGAGTTCCACCGTGGGAGAGAGAGGGAGAAGAAAAGTGACTTGTTCTACTTTCTTTTTCTTTATTTTATTTACAAAAGAGAAGGAGTATTAGGTCTAATCTCCATTGTTATTTGTAATCGATGTTATTTTTATCGAATCTATCATGCAATCCTTGTTCTAGGTTTAGTTTAATTTCTGTTTTCTTCATGCAATGGTTTAATTTTTCTTTTTATGCAATACATTAAATTTTCCTTTATGCAGTTTCTTCTTATTTTCATCCATTTTTATTTATGCCAGAGCTTTTCTTTGATTAGTTAAAAATATAAATGCTCTTTAAATCTAAGTACATGTCTTTTTATTATTTTTAAATAAAAAAATAATTCTCCAGTAGACTAGAGAATTCATCATCATCCCCGATATAATGTTTTTCTTCTATTATTCAAAAATCGATTTTGAATCCAAGTGAACGTTCTAATTTTTATGCAACTCCAATCGCCTCCCTGTGGATCGACCTCTTACAACCACTATTCTTCGAGTAGGAAAGGTAAGAGTAGAATTTAAATTCAACTTTTGTTCGTCGGCTCTAACAACGATCTGTCTAGCATATTTTTAGGTAGACAGGAATCGGACGAACAGAATTTTGGCGCCGTTGCCGGGGAGGCAAATCGAGAAGCAAGAACGATCACGAAGATCAAATCAAATTTTGGATGCCCGGAGTGAACGTACTCCGGTAGTAAGTTTTTATTTTTATTAATTTTTCTTATTTTGATAATTTCTAGTTAATAATTTCGTAGTTATTAAATTCTGAAATTTGAAATTCGAAATTTAAAATTCAAAAAAAAAAAATTAAAAAAATTTCAAAAATTCAAAAATTTTCTAAATTCAAAATTTGAATTCTGAGATTCGAAATTTGAAGTTTAAAAAGAAAAAAATTTTAATTAAATCAAAAAAAAATATATAAAAAAATTATTATTTTTGCTAGTAATTGATAGGGTGCAATCCCCCGAGGTTATCATACCTCTATTGGGACTCCTCACGGAGTAATCTCCAGAGCTTATTCAACGGGCATTCGGAGATTGACTGACGTATAAGGATTAGTTTTAGTTTACATTCAAGTTATTGCTATATAAAAATTTAAATATAAAAAAATTAAGAAAATAGTAAATATAAAAAAAATAAAAAAAATTTTTTTTTGCTTGCTCATTTAATCAATATAACCTAATGACATTGCATAAACTTTAAAAAATATATTGATTATTTGCTGCATTTAGTATTAAGCATTTGCATAAAGTAATTAAGGGCAAAACCAATTAAAAAGATAAGGTCGGGAAGTCATTACCTGTCCTTAGCCCAAAAATCACCACCTTGCATACTTATCCTAAGCCAAATTAAATTAAAATCAAATTAGACGTTGGCCTTAGGGTTTTCGAGCTCAATTAGGCTCTTGGAAAGAAGCGGCTGAAAGCCACTCCAGTGAGAATTTAGTAATTGGTGATGTCTAGGAAAGTTTTACAACAGTGAGAACTGTTACGGGTATTGTGGTATCGGTGTATCCCTTCTGGCACCACCACACACCCCGGGACTTTTCTGGTCATTGATTACTGGATTGCTTAACTGGTAAGCTCGAGCTTAATCTGAAAGGGAGATTAGGAGCTGTCTAATCTAGGAGAGAATTTCAGGAACTTTTTAACCTGATACATCTCTGTGCAACTAGATTTAAGAAGCTACTAAACCTCACTTAGTTCTAAGACTAATAGGGTCAAATTGTTGTGTGGTGTTGGTTGTGGTCATCTGTGTCTAGCCCTTCACTTAGTTCTAAGACTAATAAGTTAACCCCATTTGATTCTGAGATTGAAAGAACTTTTCATCACAACCTGCGAACTGTAAACCAACCGTCGATCTCTACAATGGGTGAACACATTAGAACCCTAAATGAATTGTTTGCACCCGCATCCGCTAGTCCCCCTACTTGCATAGTATTACCAATTAATAATGCAGCCCAATTCGAGATTCGGGCTGCAACAATAAACATGTTACCCAAGTTTCATGGGTTCGAGAGTGAACAACCCTACATTCATCTAAACAAATTTTTGACAATCTGTCAAACGTTTAGAAATCAAAATTTAGATGAAGAGGGTATTAAATTAAGGTTATTTCCCATGACTTTAGAGGATCGTGCTGCTGCATGGCTGTATTCCCTAGCTTCAAATTCCATCACATCATGGAAACAACTATCTAGGAAGTTCATGGCTAAGTTCTATCCCATGGTAAAAACTGAAAAAATTAAGGATGCAATCAGAACTTTTAGAGGAAAATCTGAGGAGGAATTTTCCCAACTATGGAAAAGATTCCATGATCTTTTGGTCAAGTGCCCCCACCATGGGCTTGACAAGGCTGATCTAGTACATTTCTTTTACAAAGGACTACCTCCGGCACATAGAAACATGATCGAGTCCATGCACAAAGGTAGGTTCATGGACCAAACCCCAGATCAAGCCTATGAATTTCTTGTTGACTTAGCCGAGAACGCCCAAAATTGGAGTAGCTATGGCGAGGAAGTAAATAGAGATGAGTTCGGGTCTAGAAAACCAGGTAATTATGAAATGAAAGCAGACCCAGAACTCAAAAATGTCATGTCCAATCTGGTGACTGGCATGAACAACTTAAGCAAAAAGTTTGATGCCTTCACTGTTTCCACTAGTTCCAGTTCATATAAAGAGTTAAATCCCATCATGAAAGTGGATCACGAGTCACATAGTTTATGTATCTTGTGTAATAGTTCTGAGCATCTAGTGGAGTGTTGTCCTAGTTTACCCAACATTAAGGCTGAACAGGCAAATGCTCTTAACTCATATAGTGCCTTCAAGAAGCCCACTCCCAATTCATTCAGCCCAGTCTACCACCCTGATAATAGGTTCCACCCAAATTTTTCATACAAGCAAAATGAACCTATTCAGCATCAAGGTGGTCCACCAGGTTTTCAGAAGAATTTTCCCAGGATAGGTCCATCACAAATAAACCAATCATTGGCTCCACCTATCCCTACTTATAGTGCCCCTATCCCTCAGCAAACTACATCATTAGAAGCCATGATGGCTAACATGATGAAGCAGCAACAAGACTTCATCCAACAGCAACAACAGACCAACATGGCTCAAACCCAGACTAACCAATTCCATGCGCAAGCGATTGCAAAACTTGAGGTTAGTCTAAGTCAAATAGCAAACTCTCTAGGAGATAGAAAGAAAGGTGAACTACCTAGTCAGCCAGTGCCTAACCCTAGTAGGCAACAGAATCAAGGGCCGAGAGGCCAGTTTCAGATTGATTCTAATGGAAACCCTACCCATGAAGTCCAGGCAATTACCACTTTACGGTCTGGCAAGCAAGTGGACAACAAAGTCCAACTTCCTGTGCAAGAAAAAGAAGAAAAGCATGAACCAAACCCCACCCAGAAAAAGGCACAAGAACAGGGAACACAAGGAATAGAGGAGAAACCAATAGAGACGTACACACCCAAGGCTCCCTTTCCTAGTAGACTACAAGACTCAAAGAAAAAATCTCAGTACGATGAAATCATGGAAGTCTTTAAAAATGTCCAAATAAATTTACCCTTCCTAGATGCCATCAGACAGATCCCCTCCTATACAAAATTCTTAAAAGACTTAACCACGGTGAAAAGAAAAACCAGTATTCCTAGGCAAGCTGTGATGGCTGCACAAGCCTCATCTCTTATTCAACAGCAGATTGCCCCAAAATACAAGGACCCTGGTTGCCCCACTGTTGAAATTAAAATAGGAGAAACTATCATTCGGAGAGCCCTATTAGACTTAGGAGCAAGTGTAAACCTATTACCCTATTCTGTCTACACCGAACTAGGTTTGGGAGAATTAAAGCCCACAAACATTACTTTGTCATTAGCAGATAGGACTGTGAAGTATCCTAAGGGAATTGTAGAGGATGTAATTGTAAAGGTAAATGAGTTTTACTACCCTGTGGATTTTGTAGTCCTCGAAACTGAACCAGTGAAAAACCCAGGTAGTCACATCCCGGTCCTTGGTAGACCATTTTTGGCCATTCAAATGCTGTGATCAGTTGCCGAAATGGGATAATGACCTTAGCATTTGGAAACTTGACCGTCCAACTCAATGTCTTTCACAGTAGTAATCAACCATCTGAGATGGACGATTTTGAAGAAATTCACATGATTGAAAACATAATCAGCAAGTCCTTCGAGGAATCAAGTTATTCTGATCCACTAGAAAGATGTTTGGCCCAATTCAGTCAAGATTGTGAGGAAGGAGAGTCGAATCAGGAGGTTAATGCATTACTAGATTCCATTCCTGTAATGGATACTAGCAGATGGGCTACTAAATTTGAATCATTACCTATACCTGAATCCCAGCTAGTATCTTCAAGTGTCAAACCTCCCCAGCTTGAACTTAAAGATCTGCCTGAAAACCTAAAATATGCATTTCTAGGGGACAACAACACCTTACCTGTTATTATTGCATCAAATTTAACTGAAGAACAGGAAGAGAAGTTGTTAAATATCCTTCAGAAAAATCAAGAAGCGATCGGCTGGTCTATAGCTGATATTAAGGGGATTAGTGATATGTGCTAAATAATGCATAAATTAACCTTTTATTCATAGCACTTATCATTATTTTAATTTGCATATTTCGTAAATTTTACCATAAAATATGTGTCACCATCATCATTGCATTTTAATAAAATATAAGAGGTAATTCAAGTTGATTTAATGATTAAGCCTAATGAATGCAGGTCAAGTCAAACTTATTTGGGATGATGCCTGAACCCAAATCGCATGCAGCCCCGCAAATCAAGACCCTCTCAGATTCATCCCAATTTCCTTGTTTCTTTCCCATATTTGGCTCAACAAAACTTCCCTGTGTCACATCTTAGTCATCTAATTCTCTTCCCATACATGCTCCCAGCCAAATAGAATTAATTCTATCTTCCCAGCCAAACCAAATTAGAATCTTCAAACAAGCCACGTTATCATGCAAATCCCCCTTCATTCCATCTCATCTTGTTCTGAGTCCATCCCACACTCCAGCCTTCATTCGGACCCAAAACGGGACTAAGGAACATAGCCACAAACCCTCTTCTTCTTCCGTGATAAGTCCCAGTATCCCACAACGAACGGATTTCCCGACCAAGGAATAAAGCCGTTTGCCCCAGCCTAGCATTCTTATCCTCTTCGGATTCTTCTCATTTGTGATGGCTTCCCTCCCAGTCGGATGAGCATCCAACTCCCTCCACATCTACTCGCTTTCACCCATTCCGTTTCTCCCTCTCATTTGGAACCAAGTCCCAGATTTCACGGCATCTAAACATCTTCGAAACAGAGTCCAGATCTTAACTTTCGGCTAAACTTCATCCCGAATCCAACCCTCCTCCTCCTCTGCATCTTTTCCGTTCTGGATCAACTCTACCAGCCTTCCTGTTCTTATCCATGGACGTTTTCCCCTGTTTCGGAAACAGAACAAACTACATTCCGTGGATCGCGTCCCAGCCTTCGCGTCCAAGTTCCCCGCGTCCGCAGTTCAAGGGATCAACTCCCAGTTCTTCCCAGCATCCGCAATACAAGGATCATCCTTACCCTCTTCCGAATCAGGCCGAACTTCATCCAGATCACTTCACAACCACGGATCCAGCGTCATCTCCTCCCAAACCAACTCACGCATTCTGGATCACCTCTCCTGCTCCCAACCGAATCTATCATCTTCATCACGTCTTCATCTCAACTAATCTCCCAGCGTCCTTATCCCACGGATTGCATCCCAGCCCGCGAATCCAGACTTCATCTCGATAAGCTCCCAGCTCCTCTGTTCTCAACCGAGAACACCACCCCCATAATCCCAGCTTCATCTCTTCCCAACGTCCAAGCTTATCCTTTTCCCCTGTTTAACAACTTTCCGGTATCTCAGCCGAGATCTTCTCATCCTTCCGGATTCATCCTAACAAACCAATCCTTCCGGATTCATCCTAACAAACCAATCCCACGATGAAATCCAACCCGTTCCAGCTCCTCTGTTTCACGCTCAATCCATTCGTAAGCCGTTCCCAAGCTTCACGGAAGCTTCATCCCAGCTGCCATCCGAATCCCCTGTTTCTCCGTGATCTTCTCTCCTTCCGTTCGCGTTGGCCTCTTCCGGATCACTCCTAAACGGCATCAGCTCTCATCAGCCTCCGGATGAACTCCAATCCCAGCTCGCCCATGCTCGTTCCAGCCGTCCGAGATTCTCTCAACAGAGCCATGTTCCCTTCCGCGTTGAAGAAGTGCATCAGCTTCATCCCGATCCCAACTGAATGCATCCACAACGGCCCAACGCGTCTACAGTCTCCTCCGTTCGCGATCCGTTTCCAGTATCTGGTGGAGGCTATAAAAGGGGAGGAGACGGACCCCTTCATCCATGAATCTCGGGGAGGCAAGACCCACGGGAAGAAGAAGAGGAAACAGGGGAGGGAGTGAGCCACGGGAACATGAGAGTATAAAAAAATAAGAGGAGAGAGAAGAGTTTTATTATTTTGGGAATATTTCAAAAAAAAGAAATCATGAAGGAAGAGATGGGAGCCTGCTGCTGCTGCCGTCTCCAACTCCATGCAGGGCTGATCTCCTCTCTAGGGCTGGATGCAGCCCTAACAAAGGGATAAGGGTTTTATATTTTTTTTATATTCTTGGGGTTGTATGAACTTAATGTTTTTTAATGGATATCTTCTTTTGAATCATATTTAATTTCTGTGATTTTAAGTATGATGTTCGTACAACTGTTCTTCATAATCACTAGGTAAATATAAGATAGTCCATGCTTAGGGAAGATGCGATGTGCTACCACCTTAGATTAGGGTAGACATTTCATGCCAACTGAAGATGGATTATGCCCAAATTACTTTTGTGAATTTTTATTTAAATGCTTGTTAGGCTTGTAGCCAATTTGCATGTTAATCCAAGAATAAATTAAAATATAAATAACCCTTGTTCCGATGTTAGTGGTGAATTCCTTGCCCTAGGTTCTCCCAAACTGATATCCTTTTAATTGCATTTTACTTTATTAAATTTCTTAGTTTAATTTTCTTCACAAACTCTTCCTTTTAAATATTTTTATTTTTAAGAAAATAACTATACCCCAATCCCTGTGGATCGATACCCGTAATCACTATCCTACCAGATACGTGCTATTGCGTGGTCTTTAAAGTTGACTATCAATTAGCCCTTCTGTGGTCCAACATAAAATTCATCTAGAAGAGGATGCAAAAACCTCTAGAGAACCACAAAGGCGACTTAACCCAGTCATGAAGGATGTAGTTCTAGCTGAAATCATTAAACTCTTAGATGCAGGGATTATATACCCTATTTCTGATAGCCAGTGGGTGAGCCCAGTTCAAGTTGTACCCAAGAAATCTGGAATTACTGTGATCAAGAATGACCAAAATGAGTTAGTCCCAACTCGAATCCAAACTGGATGGCGGGTGTGCATCGACTACAGAAAGCTGAACGCCATGACTAGGAAAGACCACTTCCCACTACCCTTCATTGACCAAATGTTAGAACGTCTAGCTGGCCACTCTCATTACTGTTTTCTTGATGGTTATTCTGGATATAACCAAGTTCCAATTGCACGTGAGGATCAAGAGAAAACCACATTCACCTGTCCTTATGGCACTTTTGCCTATCGTCGCATGCCTTTTGGGTTATGCAATGCACCGGCTACATTCCAGCGGTGTATGATGAGTATTTTCTCCGACATGGTGGAGAAATTTTTAGAAGTTTTTATGGATGACTTTTCGGTATTCGGATCCAATTTTAATGAATGTCTCCATCACTTGACCCTTGTTGTAGAACGATGTAAAGAGAAAAATTTAGTTCTTAACTGGGAAAAATGTCATTTTATGGTCCAATCAGGTATTGTTTTGGGACACATTGTGTCACAAAGGGGAATCGAGGTGGATAGAGCCAAAGTAGAATTAATTGCCAAGTTACCACCTCCCAAAACTGTTAGGGAAGTCAGATCCTTTTTAGGGCATGCGGGTTTTTACCGCCGCTTTATCAAGAATTTCAGTAAATTGTCGAAACCCTTATGCGATTTGTTGGCGAAAGATGCTACTTTTAATTTTTCGCCAATTTGTATAACTGCTTTCGAAAGACTAAAGTCTGAACTAACTTCAGCACCCATCATAAGGAGTCCTGATTGGAGTCGTCCTTTTGAAATCATGTGTGATGCATCCGATTATGCCATAGGTGCTGTCTTAGGTCAGCGAGTAGAGAAGCTTCCCCACGTGATTCATTATGCGAGCAAAACTCTGAATGACGCCCAACTTAACTATTCTACAACTGAAAAAGAGTTGTTGGCTGTTGTCTTTGCTCTTGACAAATTTCGTCCCTATCTGATAGGATCCAAGGTCCTTATTTATTCTGATCATGCCGCCCTTAAGTACCTTCTCACAAAAAAGGATGCTAAGGCAAGGCTCATTCGTTGGATCCTATTGCTCCAGGAATTTGATCTCGAAATTCGAGACAAAAAGGGATATGAAAATGTAGTAGCTGACCACTTGTCCAGACTAATTGTTGAGTCATCTGCAGAATCATTACCTGTGTCCGAGACCTTCCCTGATGAACAATTAATGATGATTTCCCATACCAATGTTCCATGGTATGCTGATGTAGTCAACTATCTAGTTACTGAACGAATGCCCCGTTCATGGACCAAACAAGAGAAATTCCGCTTCCTAGCTCGTGTAAAATGGTATTTTTGGGATGAACCATACTTGTTCAAATACTGTCCTGATCAAATCATCAGACGATGCATCCCTGAACACGATCAAAGGAATGTCCTTTTCTTTTGTCATGACCATGCTTGTGGTGGTCATTTTAGTGGGAAGAAAACTGCTGCAAAAGTTTTGCAGTGCGGATTTTATTGGCCCACACTTTTTCGAGATGCGCATGACTATTGTAAATCTTGCGATCGATGTCAACGATTAGGAAAACTTTCGAGAAAGAATGAGATGCCCCTGAACCCTATCTTAATTATAGAAATTTTCGATGTTTGGGGTATTGATTTTATGGGTCCTTTTCCTATGTCGTTTGGGCATCAGTACATTCTTGTGGCAGTTGACTATGTATCAAAATGGATTGAGGCTATCGCGTGTAAGACCAATGATCACAAAGTGGTGATCAAGTTCCTTAAAGAATCTATCTTTGCTCGTTTTGGCACCCCTCGTGCTATCATTAGTGATGGGGGGAAACATTTTTGTAATAAAATCTTTAAAGTCCTTATGAGAAAGTACAACATTAATCACAAGGTCAGTACACCATATCATCCACAAACAAGTGGACAAGTCAAAATTTCCAATCGGGAGATCAAGACCATCCTTGAAAAAACTGTTCATACATCTCGGAAGGATTGGTCTCTTAGGCTAACAGATGCACTGTGGGCATATCGGACGGCTTATAAAACACCAATTGGAATGTCTCCATATAGAACTGTCTATGGCAAGGCCTGCCATTTACCTGTTGAGTTAGAGCACAAGGCCTATTGGGCTATTAAACATTTAAATTTCGATCTTGACAAAGCAGGAGAACATAGGAAGCTTCAACTCGATGAGCTTGAAGAAATTAGAAACGATGCTTACGAGTGTGCCAAAAAGTACAAAGATCGCATGAAGATCATGCATGATAAAATGATCATTCGTAAGGAATTTCACCAAGGACAAAAAGTCCTTCTATACGATTCTCGATTACATCTATTCCCTGGAAAACTTAAATCTCGCTGGACTGGCCCATACACAGTAGAGAAAGTGCACCCGCATGGTGCAGTAGTAATATGCAATACCAAGGATGGTAGGTCCTTTCAAGTCAATGGACATCGTTTAAAACCATACCTTGAGTATCTGAGTCCAGAAGTTGAGGAGACACTTCTGACCGACCCTGTTTATCATGAATGAATTAGAATTGTCTGGCTGAAGACATAAAACTTAGCGCTCTTGGGAGGCAACCCAACATATAAATATCTTCTATAAAAAAAAAAAATACTAACATGCAGGTTTGGGGGATTTTGCCCCAACTTTCAATTAACACACCCATATCAGGTACTTCTCCTCTGTCCTCTTACTGCTTTAAATTTTCTTTAACATTGAGGACAATGTTAGATTTAGGTTTGGGGGTATTTTTTACGCATTTGAAATTTTATAAAAAAAAAATGTTTTTAGTTAAAATTTTTGAAAAAAAAAATATATATATATACAACACACAAGGTATATAAAATCTAAGAGCCCAATGACTAGTTGGAAGTAGTGCAAAGTGAGTTCTTTTTATTAAGTTCCTTTTAGTGAGTTGTAAGCTAATTAGTACTTTGAATTTCACAACACATCTGGCCTGCATTTTCTAAGGTATAGGTTCGACATTGTGTTGAGAATATGGTAGCAACCTCGAATCCTGATGAACCATCTTTTTCAGATCCAAAAAAAAAAAAAAAAAACTATTTGGTGGATTTAGTCAGGTACATCGAAAAGGGCTACCTATTGTCAAAGGTCAGCGGGCTTGTGATGAGGAACCCGAGCATAGGTCCGTAGGGGAGTCTTGATGCCCGACACCTCATGCCAACTGGTGTGAGAATTGTCGACTAATTGCTCGCTACATGGAGGAATCATCACAGGAGTAAAAGTGCACAATATAAACATTCTCAAAAAAAAAAAGAGAAAAAAAAGTTAAAAAAAAAAATTGTATTTTGACCTTAAGAAAGGCAATAGTGTGAAAGCCGTCGTTGCAAAAATTCGAGTAAACTGGAATATTACAGATAAAGCCCATGAGGTATTAAAGTAAACATCCACAGCTCTCGAAATCCTGCGGAAAAGATGATTTTGAATCAGCAAATAGGTCTTGTCCGACCAATTCTTGGAAACTACTAATATTAGCGATATTTTGGAGATCCAAAATCTTAGCTTGTGCATGGTCCAAACTTCACTGAGCACTCAAGTATAAATAAGTCTTACAACTTCCTAACGGAAAACCTAATAACTTCAACTTAAATTGCATTAACCTAGAAATTGGGCTACTTAGTAATTAAAACCTTGTGTGCTTTTGAAATTCTTATCAGTTATGTACTTGAAATTAGACTTTCATTTCACAAACCAAATTTTATTTTAGGATTGAAGTTTGTGGGTAACTTCATTGCAAACCCTCACGAGACAACACTCGTCCACTAGGGTAACCTAGGGGTTTAACGGCTTGTTGCACGTGCTAAGTGCAGTCGTAATGCTCTACGAAAGTGAGTATTTATCTTAGTTCATGTATATTTATATATATATAATAAATAAAACTTTTGCACTCTCATTTTATCATTGTCGCACTAAATTGCTAGAGACTAGCAATAAGCTGGTTGGGGGGTGTGATGAGAGCACAAAAGTGCAATCGTCTGACCATTTTAATTAGTATTTTAGCTAATCATTAATAATAAAATTAACTAATTAACGTGGTATTTGTGTTTGAGTGCAGTAATCCAAGAAACCAATTAACATTAGGTTTGAGCCCAATGCCCGGCAGCCCGAGCTCAAGTCAAGCCAGCATCTTCCAGGGCCTGCACATCCTGACTTCATCACAACATCGCGAGCACCTCCATGTCCGCATACAATGACCCAGATCAACGTCATCCATGCCTTCCTTTCTTGCACCCAACGCGGCTCCAGCCCCTCAAACGCGATCACAGCAGCATCCCAGCACATTCCAGCTTCACCCCGTGCTAAAGAATGAAAGAAGGAAGTAGGAAGCTTCCAGCGGCTGTCCATCTCCCGTTCCACCACGTGCCAGATCCCGCACCGCTTCCTCCGCGATACCTCCAGTGATTCCCATGCCATGAACGCCCCAATCCATTGACCCAAAGAAGGAAACCTCTCTTCCGCACTAGCCCGCCTCTCAACCAAGGTCCAAAGAAGGAATCCCGAGCCGGAATCCCAGCCTCCACGCCATCAACGCGTTCACAGCCAGCAAATCTCAGCTCCCAGCATCGCGGCCGAGCCAGATTCGAGATCCCAGCGCCTTCCTTCCGCATCAGCCCGTCCGCGTTCATCACGGATCCAGCAACCGTCCGTGGGCCAAAGAAGAAGATGGATATTCTTCCATCTGTGAAGCATTCCTCCCGGCGATCCCGCACCGCGTCGCCATCTTCCTTCTCTATTTGAAGATCCCGTGCCAGCATCGCTTCCAATCCGGTGATCTCCTTCCTCCGCATCGGAATCCCAGCCGTGATCCACTCCTTCCACAATCCGAATCCCACGGATCCCGCCTCTTCCACGTCTCCAAGGGCTATAAAAAGGGGAGAGAGGCCATTGGCAGGGGGTGTGCTCGGTTGGGGTGGGAACCAAAGAAGGAGTCGGCTGGGTGTTGAGAAGAAGAAACAGAGCAAGGCTCTGTTCTTGGGAAGAAGAAAGGAATAAAAAAAGTGTTTTATTTTGGGAGTTCCACCGTGGGAGAGAGAGGGAGAAGAAAAGTGACTTGTTCTACTTTCTTTTTCTTTATTTTATTTACAAAAGAGAAGGAGTATTAGGTCTAATCTCCATTGTTATTTGTAATCGATGTTATTTTTATCGAATCTATCATGCAATCCTTGTTCTAGGTTTAGTTTAATTTCTGTTTTCTTCATGCAATGGTTTAATTTTTCTTTTTATGCAATACATTAAATTTTCCTTTATGCAGTTTCTTCTTATTTTCATCCATTTTTATTTATGCCAGAGCTTTTCTTTGATTAGTTAAAAATATAAATGCTCTTTAAATCTAAGTACATGTATTTTTATTATTTTTAAATAAAAAAATAATTCTCCAGTAGACTAGAGAATTCATCATCATCCCCGATATAATGTTTTTCTTCTATTATTCAAAAATCGATTTTGAATCCAAGTGAACGTTCTAATTTTTATGCAACTCCAATCGCCTCCCTGTGGATCGACCTCTTACAACCACTATTCTTCGAGTAGGAAAGGTAAGAGTAGAATTTAAATTCAACTTTTGTTCATCTGCTCTAACAACGATCTGTCTAGCATATTTTTAGGTAGACAGGAATCGGACGAACAGATACTATACTGAAGAGGTTCAGTATGATTAATTCCAAGAAAGGCTATCTTCCGATGGGCCATGGAATTAACCTCTCTAAGGGGGATTGTCCGACAACCCCTAAAGAAAGAGAGAGTATGGATAGAATTCCATATGCTTCGGCAGTGGGATCTATAATGTATGCCATGACATGTACTAGACCAGACGTGGCATACTCACTAGGAGTAGTGAGCAAATACCAGTCTGATCCAGGTAGCAACCACTGGAAGGTTGTAAAAACCATCCTTAAGTATTTAAGAAATACTAAAGACCAGTGGCTTGTCTACGGTGATTCTGACTTAAAACTTGAAGGATATACCGATTCAAGTTTTCAGTCAGATCAAGATGATAGCAAGAGCGTGTCGTGATATATCTTTACTCTTAAGGGTGGGGCCATCTGCTGGAAGAGTTCCAAGCAACATACAGTGGCAGATTCTACATGTGAAGCAGAATACATGACAGCATCTGATGCCGTCAAGGAAGTTGTATGGTTGCGGAAGTTCATCACTGAGCTTGGAGTGACACCCTCCATTGATGATCCAGTGCCTGTATTTTGTGACAACACTGGAGCCATAGCTCAAGCAAGAGAACCCAAAGCACATCAGCGGACCAAGCATATTCTACGTCGCTACCATCTGGTTCGAGAGATCGTCGAACGAGGTGATATTGATATTCAGAAGATTGACACAAAAGAAAATCTGGCTGACCCATTTACCAAAGTCCTCAACATTAAAGAGTTCAACGAACACAAGTCGAAGATGGGTATTAGATACTGTGCCGATTGGCTTTAGGCTAAGTGGGAGTTGTTAGGAATTGTATCCTAAGAGTCAATCGTCAGTGCGCTGATGATTAAATTTTGTAAATGAATTGATAAATTAATAAAATGTTATTGGGGCATCTCGACCCTAGTCGAGGAGGCGCAACGGGAGGCCGCGAAGGTACTACTCCGTTGTTGATGTCGAGCGCCATGGAGGGCCGCAAAGGTACTACCCCATCTTTTCGAGGTCGAGGGAGCTTGGGCTTGCTGTTGACTTATCGGAGCATCTCGACCTTAGTCGAGGAGGCGCCACGGGGGGCCACGAAGGTACTACCTCGTTATCGATGTCGAGCGCCACGGAGGGCCGCGAAGGTACTACCCCGTCTTTCCGAGGTCGAGGGAGCTTGGGCTCGCTGTCGACTTATCGGGGCATCTCGATCTTAGTCGAGGAGGCGCTAAGGGGGGCTGCGAAAGTACTGATGAGAGCACAAAAGTACGATCTACATATCAACTAAATTAGTGTTATTGTTGACTGATAATGATAAATTCACTGGTTTAATATTATATTGTTGTTTGGCACAGGTTATTATAAATTAAAGTTTAAATGCACATTTGGTATAGAATGGGTTTAGAGAGATGCATCATGGCCCCAAACCACGCGGGCCCATTTCTGCCATGATCTAATCGAGCACATTTGCACCATCCAAGGATCACAGAACCGAGCCCGATTTGAAGACATAGAGTAGGAGAGCTAACAGTGAAGTCCCACCAACTGACCACATCCTTCCAAATCAGTCTCCGCATATCTCATCCCGTGAGATCACGCGAGCCCAAGCATCAAGTCACAATGAGCATCTCATGCGATCTCCAGCTTCATCAAGGGAGAAGAAATGGTCCCACGATCAACCGAGCCGTGCGTTCCTCCCAACAATCAAGCCGTTCACCATCCATCCGCGTTCACAACACGTCGAAGCAGCGCCCCAGCCTCGTTGTCCGGATTAGCACCCCATTCCAGCATTGCCACAGCCAAAGCTCCCACCTCCCGGAACTCCAGCACCCCAGCGAAGCCGTGGGAGTCTTTCTAGATTCCCTCACGCGTCTGTTTCTTCCTCCAACCATCCACGACCCAACTCCAGCCGTCCGCATCGCTCCCAGCACCGTCCCCGCATCTCCAGTGGTCCCGCGGCCAGCTTTCGAAGCATCCGAAGCCGTGATCCAAGCATCGCGTCCAGCCGCCTATGATTCTCCCCCAAATCCCAGCTTCCTTCATGAATCAGCATCCACGATCCACTCCTTCCGACTACAAGCGTCCCAGCCATGATGCAAGCCGTGATCCAGCCATTTCCTTCCGTCCGTGATCCCACGCTGCAATCAAGCTCCTCCGTCTCAGCCTCCCATCCCGCGGCCAGCTTCCGGAGACCCAATCCCATTAATCAGCATCCATTTTCCCCTCCTCTCCACGTGCTTGCTGGGGATCTATATAAGGGAGCCATCGGCAGGGTCCAAAAGGGAGGAGGGTGGTGCTCGGTTGGGGGCCAAAGAACAGGGGAGAAGAGGGTTCGGTTTGGGAGAGAAGAAAGAAAGAAAAAGAAGAAACAGAGCATTACTCTGTTTTGGAAAGAAAGAGAAAATAAAAAAAATAGCCACCGAGCGTGCCACAGGAGAAGTTTTCTTTTTGATTTTTGTTATTTCTTTTCTTTATTTTATTTGCAGAAGAAAGGCAGCATCATGCTACCAATCTTCATTTCTACCTTTGTAATTAATTTATTTTTATAAAATCTATCATTTCTCTTTCATGCAATCCTTGTTCTAGGTTCAGTTTAATTTCTATTTTTTTATGCAATCTTTTAATTTTTCTTTCATGCAATATATGAAATTTTCTTTTATGCAATTTATGTTCCAGGCTTCAATCTTCTTAACTTCCATCCATTTTCTATGCCAAAGCTCTTTTTTGATTAGTTAAATATATAAATGCTTTTCGAATCTAAGTACCTATCTTTTAGTTAATTTTAAATAGAAAATATTCTCTGGTAGACTAGAGAATCATTCAACATCCCCGAAGTAATATTTTTCTATTATCATTCAAAAATTGATTTTTAATCCGAGTGAACGTTTTAATTTTTATGCAACTTCAATCGCCTCTCTGTGGATCGACCTCTTACAACCACTATTCTTCGAGTAGAAAAGGTAAGAGTATAATTAAATTAAACTTTGTTTGTCGGTTCTAACAACGATCTGTTTAGCGCATTTTTAGGTAAACAGGAAAGGGACAACAAAATTTTGGCGCCGTTGCCGGGGAGGCAAATCGAGAAGCAAGAACGATCACGAAGATCAGATCGAATTTTAGATGCCCGGAGTGAACACACTCCGGTAGTAAGTTTTTTTTTATTTCTATTAATTTTTCTTGTTTTGATTATTTTTAGTTAATAATTTCGTAGTTATTAAATTCTAAAATTTGAAATTCGAAATTTAAAATTTTAAAAAAAATTAAAATTCAAAAAAAAAAAGAAAATAAAAAAAAGATTTCCAAAATTCTTAAATTTAAAAATTTAAATTCAAAATTTGAATTCTGAAATTCGAAATTTGAAATTTTAAAAAAAAATATTAAAAAAAATTGCTAGTAATTGATAGGGTGCAATCCCCCGAGGTTATCATACCTCTATTGAAGCTCCTCACGGAGTAATCTCCAGAGCTTATTCAACAGGCATTCGGAGATTGACTGACGCATAAGGATTAGTTTTTAGTTTACATTCAAGTTATTCCTATATAAAATTTAAAAAAAAAACATAAAATTAAAAAAAAATTAAGAAAAATAAATATATATAAAAAAATTTTGCTTGCTCATTTAATCAGTACAACCTAATGACATTCCATAAACTTTAAAAAAAATTATTGAATATTTGCTGCATTTAGTATTAAGCATTTGCATAAAATAATTTAAGGGCAAAACCCATTAAAAAGATAAGGTCGGGAAGTCATTACCTGTCCTTAGCCCAAAAATCACCACCTTGCATACATATCCTAAGCCAAATTAAATTAAAATCAATTAGACGTTGGCCTTAGGGTTTTCGAGCTCAATTAGGCTCTTGGAAAGAAGTGGCTGAAAGCCACTCCAATGAGAATTTAGTAATTGGTGATGTCTAAAAAAGTTTTACAATAGTAAGAACTGTTACGGGTATTGTGGTATTGGTGTATCCTTTCTGGCACCACCACACACCCCGGGACTTTTCTGGTCACTGGTTACTAGATCGCTTAACTGGTAAGCTCAAACTTAATTTGAAAGGGAGATTAGAAGCTGTCTAATCTAGGAGAGAATTTCAGAAACTTTTTAACCTGATAAATCTCTGTGCAACTAGATTAAAAGCTACTAAACCTTCTTTAACCTCAAGATTAAAGAGCCAATCCATTGTGTGGTGTTGATTGTGGTCATCTTGGTCTAGCTCTTCTTCTTCTCTTTTTGGATTTCGTTTAGGAGTCGAGTCTAATTAGTTGTGGATAATGTATGCATGGTAGAAGATTATTAAGGGGTAAGTTAACACCATTTAACCCAGAGGTTGGAAAAAAATATCGTCACATCCAACGAATTATTGATCAACCACCAATCTCTACAATGGGTGATCATATTAGAACCCTGAATGAATTATTCGCTCCTGCATCCGCTAGTCCACCTTCATGTATAGTGTTGCCAATAAATAACGCAGCCCAATTTGAAATTCGGGCTGCGACAATAAATATGCTACCCAAATTCCATGGGTTTGAAAGTGAACAACCCTACATTCATCTAAATAAATTAATGACAATTTGTCAAACTTTCAAAAATCAAAATTTAGATGAAGAAAGTGTAAAATTGAGATTGTTCCCAATGACCTTAGAGGATCGAGCCGCAGCATGGCTATATTCTCTGGCCCCAAATTCCATCACAACATGGGAACAACTATCTAGGAAGTTCATGGCAAAATTTTATCCCATGATTAAAACAGAAAAAAATTAAGGATGCCATAAGAACTTTCAGAGGAAAATCTGAAGAGGAATTCTTCCAAACTTGGGAACGATTCCATGACTTGTTGGTCAAATGCCCACACCATGGGCTTGATAAGGCTAATCTGTTCCACTTCTTTTATAAAGGACTACTTCCGGCATATAGAAACATGATCGAGTCCATGCACAAGGGTAGGTTCATGAACCAAACCCCGGATCAAACCTATGAAGTTCTTGTTGACTTAGCCGAGAACGCCCAAAATTGGAGTAGCTATGGTGAGGAAGTAAATAGAAATGAGTTCGGATCTAGAAAACCAGGTAATTATGAAATGAAAGCAGACCCAAATCTCAAAAATGTCATGTCCAATCTGGTGACTGGAATGAACAACTTAAGTAAAAAGTTTGATGCTTTCACTGTTTCCACTAGCTCGAGTTCATATAAAGAGTTAAATCCCATCATGAAAGTGGATCACGAGTCACATAGCTTATGTATCTTGTGTAACAGTTCTGAGCATCTAGTGGAGTGTTGTCCTAGTTTACCCAACATTAAGGCTGAGCAGCCAAATGCTCTAAACTCATATAGTGCCTTCAAGAAGCCCACTTCCAATTCATTCAGCCCAGTCTACCACCCTGATAATAAGTTCCACCCAAATTTCTCATACAAGCAAAATGAACTTATTCAGCATCAAGATGGTCCACCAGGTTTTCAGAAGAATTTTTACAGGATAGGTCAATCACAAATAAACCAATCATTGGCTCCACCTATTTCTACTTATAGTGCCTCTATCCCTCAACAAACTACATCATTGGAACCTATGATGGCTAACATGATGAAGCAGCAACAAGACTTCATCCAATAGCAACAACAGACCAACATAGCTCAAATCCAGACTAACCAATTCCATGCGCAAGCGATTGCAAAACTTGAGGTTAGTCTGAGCCAAATAGCTAACTCTCTAGGGGATAGGAAGAGAGGTGAATTGCCCAGTCAGCCAGTGCCTAACCCTAGTCGGCAACAGAATCAAGGGCCGAGAGGCCAGTTTCAGATTGATTCTAATGGAAACCCTACCCATGAAGTTCAGGCAATTACCACTTTACGGTCTGCCAAGCAAGTGGACAACAAGGTCCAACTTCCTGTACAAGAAAAAGAAGAAAAATATGAATCGAACCCCACTCAAAAAAGGGGCAAGAACAGAAAACACAAGGAATAGAGGAGAAACCAATAGAGACATACACACCCAAGGCTCCCTTCCCTAGTAGGCTACGAGACTCAAAGAGAAAATCTCAGTATGATGAAATCATGGAAGTCTTTAAAACTGTTCAAATAAATATACCTTTTCTCGATGCCATACAACAAATTCCCTCCTATACAAAATTCTTGAAAGCCCTCACCACGGTCAAAAGAAAAACCAGCATTTATAGGTAAGCTGTCATGGCTGCACAAGCCTCATCTCTCATTCAACAACAGATTGTCCCAAAATTCAAAGATCCTGGTTGCCCCACCATTGTAATAAAAATAGGAGAGACGATCATCCAGAGAGCCCTATTAGATTTAGGAGCCAGTGTGAACCTACTTTCCTACTATGTGTACCAAAAATTAGGTTTGGAGGAATTAAAGCCCACAAATATTATCCTTTCCTTAGCAGATAGGATGGTGAAGTACCCTAAGGGGATTGTAGAGGATGTAATAGTGAAGGTAAACGAGTTTTACTATCCTGTGGACTTTGTTATCCTTGAGACCGAACCTGTAATACATCCAGACAGTCACACACCTATAATTTTAGGTAGATCTTTCTTAGCCACAGCAAATGCTGTGATAAATTGTCGAAATGGCATGTTGAAGTTATCTTTTGGCAACATGAAAGTTGAGCTTAATGTATTCAACATAAGTAAACAACCACCAGACGATAAAGAAATCAATGAAGTTGACATGATTGAAAGTCTGGTCCAGGAGACTTTCTTACAAACTTATAGTAAGGACCCTTTAGAGGCTTACCTTGCCCATTCCGAGGAAGGGGTCGAGCATGCGCTCCCTAATTCTGTTCCCCTTATGAGCATAGATCGTCATCAGCCGACTGTTCTTCCTCGGACTCTTCCAAAACCATTCTTAGATAATGGTTGAAAAAAAAATGAATCTACATTTTGTCTGGCTGAAGACATAAAACTTAGCGCTCTTGGGAGGCAACCCAACATGTAAATATTATATAAAAAAGAATAATAATAAAATAAATAAAAATAATAATAATTAGAAAAAATATTTTTTACTAACATGCAGGTTTGGGGTTTTTTGCCCCAATTGTCAATTTACCGACCAATATCAGGTAGCTTCTTCTCTGTCCTATTACTGCTTTAAATTTTCTTTAACATTGAGGACAATGTTAGATTTAGGTATGGGGGGTGATTGAGAATATTTTTGATTTTTCTGCCTAAAAAGATTTTTGTGTAAAAAAAAAGGGAGGGGGATTTCAAATTTTTAACTCAAAATCTAATCTTTTTAGCTATATAAACTAGGAATTGCTTTGACAATAGCTTGGAGTTAAGAAATATGATAGTAGTTCTAGCTTGAGTTTTCATCACACCTATCTTCTGCTAACATGATAGAAGATGATTTAGCACCTACACGTAAGCACATGAATAGTGGGGTATATAAACTTGCGACTAATATGAATACTTTTAATCTTCTGGATAATTTAAAGTTATATGTATAATGAACACCCTATTAAAAAAAATATATAAATAACAAAAAAAAAGAAGAAGGAAAAAAAGACAAGAAAATAAAACGAGTTTATTTTAAGTTTTCTCACTGAGTAATCCGGCCTCTTGCCTGGCTAGCAGTGAGTGTTCGCGTAAAAAGGTGAGGATGACTAAGATTAAACTCTGAGTGACTAATTCGGCCTTGGAGGCTAGTTGACTTGAGCTATTAAGCCTGTTAGGGTGTCTTTATACCTAGTGCCCTGAGCCATCTGGATCGGGAGTCATTGGCCTAACACTCGCTACATGGGTTAGCTAGAAAGCTTAATAAGGCTAGATATTGCACAAGTCATTCTTCTTAGCATTCAGTCTGATTAAAAGTTAAATCTTGGGTGTTCATTACCATTTAACTCTAGAAAGTCTTGAAAATTAGAGTGATCACGTTGGAAGTAAGTGAAAGCCACTCATTTATATGATACTATCTTGCACCTCACTCTATTCTTGACTTGTTAGCGATAGATGGGGTGTAATGGAACTTGAGTTAGAGTCTGCTTAAATATGATAGCAACAAGTCTCTATTGTCCTTGCAATTCTAGTTTCATACAGTAATACTTGTTCAAATTTTGAGTTAAAAATTGGAAATCCCTGACTGATGAAGTTTGTGGGTAACTTCACTGCAAACCCTCATGAGACAATACTCGTCCACTAGGGTAACCTAGGGGTTTAAAGGCTTGTTGCACGTGCTAAGTGCAATCGTGATGCTCTACGAAAGTGGGTACGTATCTCAGTTTTATGTACTTAGCTTCAATAAAAAGTCATGGGTTAGACTACATCTTTTGTGCCCTCATTTTATCGTTTGCTCATTAATTGCTAGAGACTAGCAATAAGCTAGTTGGGGGGGTATGATGAGAGCACAAAAGTGCGATCTACATATCAACTAAATTAGTGTTATTGTTGACTGATAATGATAAATTCACTAGTTTAATATTATATTGTTGTTTGGCACAGGTTATTATAAATTAAAGTTTAAATACGCATTTGGTATAGACTGGATTTAGAGAGATGCATCATGGCCCCAAACTGCGCGAGCCCAATTCTTCCATGATCTAATCGAGCACATTTGCACCATCTAAGGATCACAGAACCGAGCCCGATTTGAAGACATAGAGTAGGAGAGCTAACAGTGGAGTCCCACCAACCGACCACATCCTTCCAAATCAGTCTCCGCGTATCTCATCCCGTGAGATCACGCGAGCCCAAGCATCAAGTCACAATGAGCATCTCATGCGATCTCCAACTTCATCAAGAGAGAAGAAATGGTACCATGATCAACCGAGCCGTGCATTCCTCCCAATAATCAAGCCGTTCACCATCCGTCCGCGTTCACAACACGTCGAAGCAGCGCCCCAGCCTCGTTGTTCGGATTAGCACCCCATTCCAGCATCGCCACAGCCAAAGCTCCCACCTCCCGAAACTCCAGCACCCCAGCGAAGCCGTGGGAGTCTTTCTGGATTCCCTCATGCGTCCGTTTCTTCCTCCAGCCGTCCGCGACCCAACTCCAGCCGTCCGCGTCTTGTTATTCAATATATGATGAGTTAAGTGTACCTTCAATAGGCGGTCAGGTGAGCCGAGCCACACTCGGGCTTGGTCGTCTATTAGTTGATTAGACTTAACTCTATCATTTAATGGTTGGACCTGACTAGGGTATTCGGTGGAGGCGCCACACGCCTGCCGAAAAACCTAGGGCAAAATCATCACTAGAAGTTGCTTGGTGAAGCAATTAGTTAAGAACCTACCAATAGGTGCGTATGGGTTGGCCGAGCCACACTCGGGCCTATATGCGATCTATGGGTTCTAGTGCCCACTAAAGAATTAGGAGTAATTTTTCGAATTGAAGGTAGAGGCTACCAATTTGTATAAAATAGTGGGGGTACCTTTAGACTAAAGTCCAAGTCTATTGAGTTTAGTCAATTCATATACTAAGAGCCAAATTTTCTTTTTATGCAGAAATGGCCACTAATTTGTCACTTCGCTCATTGTTGGACAATGACAAGTTGACTGGTCCAAATTTCAATAATTGGCATAGAAAACTGAAAATAGTGCTAGAGCATGAGAGGATCCTTTATGTGATAACGGATCCAGCCCGCTACTAATGCATCAAGATCGGCCAGAGACACTTATTAGAAGTGGCTTAGTGACCAGATCACTGTACGATGCATCATGTTGGCAGCAATGAGTGATGAGTTTAGTAGACATTTTGAGAATACACAACCAGAAGATATCATTCAAGTGTTGAATGAATCATTCGGCATTCCTGACGACGTTGAGAGGCACAAAACTAGTTGTGCCATCTTCAGCGCTCGAATGAAAGAAGGGACTTCGGTAACTGACCATGTACTGTACATGATTGAGTTGATCGAGCGTCTAAGCTCTCTTGGCTTTTCCCTTCATGATCAATTGGGGAAGGATGCCATACTAAACTCATTGCCTGGATCATACCATCCTTTTCTCACTTATTTTCGTATGACGAAACCTATAGTGAATTATCACCAATTGTTAGGGTTACTACAGACGTTTGAGAATGATCACCAACTTCTTAAGAAGACGGTGAACTTAGTAGGAGGTTCATCCAAGGATCGTGGTCCCTTTAAGAAAGGAAAAAAGAAAAATAAAATCCAAAAGAAACAGGTGCACCATGCTCAGCCTAGTTAGAAAAAGAATAAAAAGGCTGATCAGAGCAAGGCGGAGTGCTTCTTCTGCAAGAAGCAAGGACATTGGAAGATGAACTGTCCTCTTTACATTGCATCCCTCGATCCGAACCGGCCTAAGAAAAGTGGGCAATCAGTTGTCAATCAAGGTACTTATATGATAACACCTTACAATTTTTCTATTTGTGATAATTCGACCTGGGTATTAGATACCGGTAGTCCTTTTAATATTTGCAATTCATTGCAGGGGCTACAAGTCAGTGAGAGGTTTGAAGAAGGAGAAAGTTTCCTGAATGTTGGAGATGGAAGATCAGTTCCAGTTCTAGCTTTAGGAATTCTTAAACTTGAATTCAGCTCTTATGTAAATGTTCTTAGTGATTATCACTATTGTCCAAGTTTTTTATTGAATGTCATTTCTGTAGGCCTTTTGGCCAAAAATGGTTATGAAATATCAATAAAAAAGGATTATTGCAATATCATTTGGAATGGTGCTGCTGTAATGAATGGAACTCTGAGTAATAGCATTTACATTTTGTCACAGCCTGTTCATGTAATGTATAAGTCCAATAAGCGCCGTAGAATAGATAATGTCACGGATGTCTACCTTTGGCATCATAAGCTTGGTCATATTAACAAGAACAGGATGAACAGATTAAGTAAAAAGGGAATCCTCAATGTTAATGATTGTGAATCATTGACAACCTGCACTACAGGAATGGTAACTTTTAGCGGCGTTTTTCTTGACCTTTACCGACGCTTATTAGCGTCGGCAAAAACCCCGCCAACGCAAGAGAGAGCGTCGTAGACGCGTAGGGGATACCTGAGTGGGAAATGTTTTTGCCGACGCTAAAGGAAAGCGTCGGCAAAACCAAGGATTTACCGACGCGTAAAAATGCGTCGGTGTATGTTCCTTTTCCGACGCAATGTAGCGTCGGCATAGACTAAAAATAGCGCGTGCCGTTAATGGGGTGGGTTTTGCCGACGCTTTTAAGCGTCGGCGAAAGCGCTTCAGCCCTTTACAAACGTGGTTTTTAACGACGCTTTAAAGCGTCGGCGTAGAATTTTTTTTAAAAAAAAAATATTAGAAATACACATGCATATCATAAATCGACATTTACAGGAATATGGACCTGCATTACATTTACATCAAAATAAATATTCAGATCATTCAAAACATTCATATTGTCATATATGATTAAATTTACATAATAAGTTTAGAATTACAATGTACTTTGAAAAATATAAGAAAGATACATATAAAACTTCTTAAATAACAGACTAAAACGTATCAGGGACCGGATTCAGCACCATCATCATCTCTACGAGCTATTGAAATATCAGAAATCTACAAGCAAAAAAAGAAAAACATTAGAAGTTAGGAATATGAAAATCATTAACTCATGCAAAATAAGTGATAATTATGTAAAATCATCAAATATATATAGTTATTTACTTGAGGAGGGAGAAATCGCTGTAACATAGATGAAATATGCTCAAGCTGAGACTGCAAAGTTTGTTGGTTCTGCTTCAACTCCGCCAACTCTGCCTGATGGCGATCCTTCATATCTTCAATTGTTGCCCGAAGTTTACTAACTTCTGCATTGCTACTGTCTTCTCCAGCATTTCTTGTATACATGCCCACCGCAGACAACTGAGTGGGGGTAACTCCAACGCCATAACCCCTTACTCTACCATAACGCTCTGGGCCCAATAATTCAGCGAGCACCTGAGCTTCGACATGACTGGTCGCGTCGGATGATGATGACTCTCCGATGCGCTCTGAAATAAGAGTTGTTGCCCTGTCCTATATCTCTCAAAAGAAAAAGTCATATTAATGTATGCCAATAACAGAACTAATAAAAATATCGTTGAAAGATTCAAAGATGAATACATACAACTATATCTCTTGACTCCTCCCGAACAAAACTGCCATCTCTATGGGTGTGAGTCATCTTATAAAACTCCACCTTGCCAGGCTCCCTCCCATTATCATCCATCTACAACAAAAGGTATATTGGCAAGCTAGTTATCATGATACATGCTATATGATAAAACAGTTTAAAATAGTTTCAAAGAGTTGCAAAAAAACTTACGAATTCAGCTTTACATCGAGCATAACTCATCGAGCCTGAAGTATGAGGAACAGTCTGAGAGGCTCGTGCAGCTCTACCAATGTTGGAATATGTCTTCCAAAAAAAGAATAAACAATATAAATTTGTAATCTAAATTATTAATAAATACAATCTAAGATATTGAAAAAATATACACAACCTGAGCTTTCTCGGAAAATCAATAGTGGACAAGCTCCCTCCACTGATGAGGGATTACATCAGGAGGACAAACACGGGCAACCTCCTCTTCTGTCATACCATCGTGCTTCCAGTCCGCCTTTAACTTGGCCCTATATTCTTTCCACTTGCGGTTGACAGACTTCAGCACCCAATCATGGCTCTCTTTAGGGAGCAAAAACTTTTTCTACACCAAAATATTTAAAGAATGTTATAACAATGTTAAATTAAAAAATAAAATTGTGATAGTAAGCAAATTCAATTCTTTACCTCAATAACTTTAAGAAGCTCAACCTTATACGAAGGAAGCATTTCATTCCATTTCGTATAGTTGAGCGGACACAACTGACCCTTCCGCGCAACCGATCTTAGAAAAGTTGATAAAATGCTTGCAGCCCTCTTGATGGGCTGCCCCAATTCATTGCAATGGACCACGATCTTCTCATCCTCGCGTAGGCTCCACACGTCCCGTGCTCGAGTGGGTCCTCGTGTCCTCCTCACTCTTCCCAATCCATCTATAAAAATAAAATAAAATATCCATTAATTAAAACATTAAAGGCAAATGATTTAATATAAAATGTAAATCAAATTATCCTGGATGTGCACGTCATCCATGTCAGGACAATCAGCAGGTGGCACGTGCTCAGACTGAGACTCGTGCTGAGTATGGGACTCATGCTGAGAATGAGACTCGTGCTGCTGGGACCGCAAGGACTGATCGGAAGAAGATCCCACAGATGTGTGCTGAAACTCAACATCTCTGAATCGTTTTCCTCGCGGCATGTTGTTACCTAGTATGCACAAAAAGAAGCAATATTAGTTAAATAATAAATAAAATCTAAATATTGATTGCGGTGCTCACCAATTCTCTGGTAAGATTGTTTCTGATGCTGAGCTGCTCGATACACTACCCATTGTTTACTCATGATATATTAACAACTCATGCAACTCTGAATCACAACTCATTCTTGCATAAGAGCTTTTATTTCTCCGAAAGAAGGGTTGGAAAGAGATGTTATAGATGCTAAAAGGAATGAAAGATTTTATTAATGTTTCGCCTTCTCCTTCGTATTGACCTGTGTGCTAGTGTTCTTGTTAACGCTATAAATCTTTTTAAAGCAAATTAGCAAGTATAAATCTTTCTAAATGATTTTCTCAAAAATCATTACCTAATGAAACAGAAGAAACATATCAGTAATCACATAACTGTCAAAATTGCCACGAGAGAGAAAGAGAGATGTAATTCATAAGTGCGGGAACAATGTATACCTGTTTACAAGTAGGGCAAGTATCACTCCTTTCATCCACTGAAGAATACACTGTATGTGCTGATCTTTATTGTTTCTGTTCCTAAAAGTGAGCATTCAAAATAGGGGACAAAGCAAGTCTCCAATATACAACTAAAGATGAGGCATGCTGTAGGTTTCTGAGAACCCCGTTTTAAGCAAGTGTAAGATCTCCAACACATCACAAAAGAAGTTACATGAATAGGCATTCTGTAAAGTTACATGTCTTAAAGTTAAAAGTATATTACAGCCCCATGAACCAAGAGGAACAAGACTATAAAAGAAGAATAAATAATGGGAAATAAAAACCCTTTTATCCATCTGAATAGCTAGCATAGCACTTAAAGAAATGGGATGAAGGGAGAAATTAAAATCATATAATGCATATTTAATACTTTTTTGTTTTTAATGGTTGCAAGTGCATTGACATATCTATCAATTTCCTCTTTAAAGAATCCAGAGGAAACTAATTTCAACCTCGAGCTATGAGTCCATAAAACAGTAGTCATGCATAAATATGATAATCTAGCAGCGATCATCCAGAAGAACCATTACACTCAATACTTCAACTGCAATCATAGAAATTGTGCCAGGAATTCATGACCATCGAAGCTAATTATATTCAGATGATCATTAAACGCCACAGTTGAGGGAAAACGATTAAAGATTGAAATTTAGATGCATAATAAAGATTAAAATTTGAAATTTAGACTTCTAAGTAACCAAAAAAAACCATTAATATGGCTTACGTGAGGGTGGGGGCATGAAACCCGCTCCCATTATCTGTAAAAAAAAAAAGGGCAAGAAGGCTTACGGAAAAATAAGGTTAGAACCCGGATCTGAAACCTTAGAATCTGGTATCCCCAGATGGCCAAAGTGGTAGCGTCAAACCTCTCAAGAAACCAAGAAACAGAAACCTAGAGGAGTCCCGCGATTTTCCTGGTTTAATAAATAGCAAGAGAGTGGGGAGGAGAGAAGCAGAGGCTGCAGCTAAAGCCATCGCCATTGAATCGCATATACTTCACTCAAAAAATCTGAAAATTTTGACTTGCTACAAGAAATCTGACATGCAAAAATCCTAAAAGGAAAGTTTATCTACTCAATTCATCAATGCAGGAAAGAACCCTAAAATCCAAGTCGATTGGCGTGGATTACCAAAATTAAGTTATCTATTAATTTAATGACATATCTATCTTTGCCTCTAAAAATCTTTTGAATTACCTGTTTCTCAGGCGGAGGGAGATGGGGTCGGCCGGTCGGCGCCGCAGAGGAGGAAGGAGGAGAGGAGGACGCGGACGGTCGCTCGGCGCCAGAGAGGAGGGAGGAGGAGAGGAGCTTGCCATCGTACTTTGCTCGGCGCCGGAGAGGACAAGGGCCGGTCGCTCGTCGTCGGAGAGAAGGGAGGAGGAGAGGAGCTAGGGCTTGATCGATCAGTCGGGATGCAAAATGAGTAGGAGGGGGCCGGCTGCTTGGTTTTGGTTGTTAATTTGACTTTTGACGACGCTTATACGCGTCGTTTTAGGCTGACTAGTACGACGCTAATAAGCGTCGTCTATTCTTAAAAAAAGCGTCGGCTTTTTCTCTAACATTACGACGACGCTCACGTGCGTCGGCTGTTCTTAAGAATTACCGATGCTTATTTAAAGCGTCGGCAAATGTCGGCGGTGTTCCTGTTTTTCCCGACGCTTCTCCCTAGCGTCGGGAAAAAAGCGTCGGGAAAGACCCATTTTCCTGTAGTGCTGTGAGTCATATTTTCTTGGTAAGATGACCAAATCACCTTTTACCGAAAAAGGTGAACGAGCCAGTGACTTATTGACCCTTGTACATTCTGATGTATGTGGGCCAATGAGCACAGATGCTAGGGGTGGGTATTCATATTTCATTACGTTTACAGACGACCTTTCTAGGTATGGTTATGTCTATTTAATGAGACATAAATCTGAATTATTTGAAATGTTCAAATTATATCGTAATGAAGTAGAAAAATAAATTGAAAAGAGTATTAAAACTCTTCGATCAGATCGAGGAGGTGAATACCTCACCAGTGAGTTTTTGACATATCTAGGAGAAAATGGGATTCTCTCCCAATGGACTCCTCCTGGTACACCACAATATAATGGTGTATCAGAAAGAAGAACTCGAACTCTGTTAGACATGATTCGATCCATGATGGGGTTTGCTGATCTGCCCATATCCTTTTGGGGATATGCTCTTGAGTCAGCCTGCTATATTCTAAATAAGGTTCCAAGTAAGTCTGTAAATAAAATACCACATGAGATGTGGACTGGATGTAAGCCGATGCTCTCTCACTTTAGGGTTTGGGGGTGTCCAGCGTACGTCAAACGTTTGAAGACAGACAAACTTGAACCCAAGTCTGACAAATGTTTCTTTGTTGGTTATCCTAAAGAAACTAAAGGATATTACTTCTACTTTGCTGAACAACAAAAGTTGTTCGTAAGCAATAGAGCTGTTTTCCTAGAGAAAGAATTTCTTAGTGAAGAAACTAAAAGCTCTAATATTGAGCTTAGGAAAGTTCAACATGTAGAAGACCCGACACCATCCACTGAACCAATTGAGTCGGAGTTGATTAGATCAGATCCAGAACCCATCTTAGATGCACCATTAAGGCGATCAGGTAGAGTACCATGTCAACCGGACAGATACTACGGTTCTTGGTCCGGGACGGGGATCCTATCGAACTTGATGAAAACGATGAGGATCCAATCACATATATGGATGCAATGCAGAGGTATGACTCTGATAAATGGCTTGGAGCCATGCAATCTGAAATGGAATCCATGAAGGTCAATGATGTATGGACATTAGTTGACCCACTCGAAAGGATTAAACCCATAGGGTGTAAGTGGATATTCAAAAGAAAATGGGGCATAGACGGATATCATCAAAGCCCGTCTGGTTGCCAAAGGATATCGTCAACGTTATGGTATTGACTATGACGAGATATTTTCTCCTGTGGCAATGCTCAAATCCATTCGGATTGTGCTTGCGATAGCAGCACATTTAGACTATGAAATCTGGCAAATGGATGTAAAGACCGCATTTCTAAATGAAGATTTAGAAGAGGAAGTGTATATGATACAACCTGAAGGTTTTACATCTGCAGATGAGTCTAAAGTGTGCAAGCTTCAAAGGTCCATTTATGGATTAAAGCAAGCTTCTCGGAGTTGGAACATATGCTTTGATAAGGTAATCAAAACGTATGGCTTCGTTAAAAATGAAGAAGAACCCTGCATTTATAAATGGGTCAATGGTTCAGTAATTATATTTCTAATTTTGTATGTGGATGACATTCTTTTAATCGGGAATGACATTCCTGCATTACAAGGAATAAAGGTATGGCTATCATCTCAATTTGCCATGAAGGATTTGGGAGAAACATCTTACATCCTAGGGGTGAAGATCTATAGAGATAGATCTAAAAGATTGCTTGGATTATCCCAATCCACATACATTGATACTATACTGAAGAGGTTCAGTATGATTAATTCCAAGAAAGGCTATCTTCCAATGGGCCATGGAATTAACCTCTCTAAAAAGGATTGTCCGACAACCCCTCAAGAAAGAGAGAGTATGGATAGAATTCCATATGCTTCGGTAGTGGGATCTATAATGTATGCCATGACATGTATTAGACTAGACGTGGCATACTCACTAGGAGTAGTGAGCAGACACCAGTCTGATCCTGGTAGCAACCACTGGAAGGTTGTGAAAACCATTCTTAAGTATTTGAGAAATACTAAAGACCAGTGGCTTGTCTATGGTGATTCTGACTTAAAACTTGAAGGATATACCGATTCAAATTTTCAGTCAGATCAAGATGATAGCAAGAGCGTGTCGGGATATATCTTTACTCTTAAGGGTGGAGTCATCAGCTGGAAGAGTTTCAAGCAGCATACAGTGACAGATTCAACATGTGAAGCAGAATATATCGCAGCATCTGATGCAGCCAAGGAAGCCGTATGGTTGCGCAAGTTCATCACCAAGCTGGGAGTGGCACCTTCCATTGATGGTCCAGTTCCTATATTTTGTGATAACACTGGAGCCATAGCTCAGACAAAGGAACCTAAAGCACATCAGCGGACCAAGCATATTCTGCGACGCTATCACCTAGTTCGAGAGATTATAGAACGAGGTGATATTGATATTCAGAAGATTGACACAAAAGAAAATCTGGCTGACCCATTTACCAAAGTCCTCGGCATCAAAGAGTTCAACGAACACAAGTCGAAGATGGGTATTAGATACTGTGCCGATTGGCTTTAGGCTAAGTGAGAGTTGTTGGGAATTGTATCCTAAATGTCAATCGTCAGCATATTGATGATTGAATTTTGTAAATGAATTGACAAATTAATAAAGTGTTATTTGATATTATTCATCATTTCATCTTCAAATGAACTCTTATATGATGAAGTCCTTAGGACTTATGTTATGATAAAGGAGGATTTATCTTTGAGTCCTTAAACTTGTTCGCGACCAAATGATATGTTGTTACTAGGACGACAACATTATCGAGATTAGGTCGTTGTGTGACATATACGTTGGTTGTCCTCTTAACCAAGGAGTGTGGAGACACTGGTATGCCACACAGGTGAAATGTAGGAGTACATTTCACTGAACGTGATCAATTCCGGAATGCTCTACTGTCGAGAGATGTTCCGAGTAGATATGGGTATAAGTTTGGCCCTCTGACCTGAGACCGCAACCTGTGACTCGCAAGTAACTCACTGTACTTTGGTATCGAACTACCTGAATTTCTAATTCAGTGACGGAAGGTCACTGGGTGCAGTCAAGTACTTGCGTAGTTAATTGTGAGTCAAGATGGAATTGACCCCTCCTGGAAACAGGAGATAATATCTTGTGATTAATTTAGCAAAACCTTGGCCAGGGTAATTCCAGTGAGGAGTCACGGGATATCTAAAGTTAATCAAATAATGGATGTACTAATTATAGGGTTGACAGTGAGCTCTAAGTCATCCTGGCATTAGGAGTCAAAGGGATTGAATTATACAGTAACCATAGTCCAGGGTTCTAGAATATTTGCTTCGCATATATTCGGCCTATCCGGACGTCAGGTACCATTGCTAGATGGTCACATCGATTAGTATAGGAAGATGTTCCTATACTACCAGCTTAGGTTCGAACCTATGAGGTCATACGCATAGAAGTTTCTAGGTTGATCAAATGGCTGATTGATGATTAAGAATCATTCAGGGATAATTTGGTCAATTCGATTGACAAATTATCTTAAGCAAAAGTTACATTAAAATAATTATTAAATTATTGAAGGATTAATTAGCAATTAGATTGCTAATGAACTCAATTTGATTGAGTAATTGGGCCTAGGTTGAGCCAAATTGAATAGGATTCAATTTGGGCTGCATCAGGGTTTGACCTAATTGGATTGGGTTCAACCCAAGTAGATTGAGCTTGACCAAATTGATGGGACTTGACCCAATTAGATTAGACTTGATCCAAATCAATTAGAAGATCTTATTTGATGAGGATTATGAGTCCAAATAATCAGAATTGGATAAGGAAAAAAATTCCTAAATTTTAGGAACCCATCCTTATCTTCTTGGAGAAGAATGATACCTTGATTTATCTCCAATATTTTCCATGCCTATCCTCCTTATTTTTGGCCAAAAATTGGCATGAGAAGAGAGGAGGCTTAGGGCTATATTTCCAATAAAAATGGCATCTTAAATCTTTCTAGAAAGATTTAGATGAATTTCCTAATTTGTAGGGATTGCATGGTGTATGAAATAGGGTGGTCTGTGGCTGAACTTTGGATGCATGAATTCTTATCTTTTAGGGATCCAAAATGCACAAAATTTGGATATATTTATCTCCTCTTAGCTGCCAAACCACCAAAATTTTTGGGGGATTTTATCAGCTAAATTAGTTGGCTAAATTAGGTGTGAGGCGTGGGGTGGTCTTTTGGCTATAAAAGACCCCCATGCCTTGGGTTCAAAATATACAATATTTAGAAGTTTCAAAAAATTCTAAAAAAATTTTCTAAGGGCCTCCATCCCTTCTTCTCCTTCTTCCTCACGTCTATCCTCAATATCCTTGAAGAACAATCAAAGGTTGAGTGTTTAGAAGGAGACAGCTTCAGCCATTCAATGTTCCTGCGCGAGCTAGCACTCCCGCGGAAGACGATCTACCTAGGGCTTTGCGTGTACTTCTCATAGAGGCCATTCGAGTGCGTGGCTGCGAAGTCAAGGATCAGATCCACAAGTTTCTTCTATCATAAAAGGTATTAATCCCACATCAATATTTTATTTTGAAATCTGGGTCTAGGTCTGATTTTCCGAGGTTTTACCCTCCTTTGGGGCTCCTCACGGAGTTATTTCCAGAATCCATTCGATGGATATTCGGAGATTAATCAGAATAGAGTATTTACCTTTCAGATATGATAGTTAATAATGCATGAAAGTTTTAGCATAATTGTTTAAACGATTCCGGCATAATCCTATGTGTTCTTAAAGTGCTGATTTCTAGATTTGATCTTGTAAGTATGCATGAATTAAATTGTTTGATTCGGTTTTTCTGCTGCATTTTAAAACTTAAAAAGAACTACGTATGGCTTGATCCTCCTTATGAAGGGGTACGTAGGCAACCCGATCAGATTGGGTGCGGTTTCCTTTCTGCTGAAGTTCAGTTCGGTCTCAGCCCGAGCTAGTGCAGTGCGAAGGATTCTAGTTCTCATTTGGCAGGTTCAGCCATGGTTTTTTTTTTAAAAAAAATTCAGCATGCTTAATACCGAAGAACCTAGGATTCACTTTCACAATGTACTCTGCTTTCATGATAGAATCTGCAATAATCGTTTGCTTGGAACTCTTCCAATTTACCGATCCTCTATTGTATAAGAATATATATCCTGATGTAGACTTTTTATCATCAGGGTCAGTCATGAAATCTGAATCAGTATATCTTTCTACCTTTAACTCTGTGCCTCCCCCAAATACCAAAAACATATCCTTAGTCCTTCTTAAGTACTTAAGGATATTTTCACAGCTATCCAGTGCTCCTCGCTTGAATTTGACTGATATCTGCTCGTGACACTCACAGCATGTGCTATATCAGGTCGAGTACATAGCATGACATACATGAGGCTCCCTATTGCCGATGCATAAGGGATCCTACTCATGCGCTGAATCTCTTCAGATTTTTTGGGGCACATTCTTTTGGAGAGATTTATCCCATGCCTTAGGGGTAACAATTCCCTCTTAGAGTTTTCCATGCTGAACCTTTTCAGCACTTCCCCTATGTACATTTTTTGTGATAGCCCAAGCATCCTCTTAGATCTGTCTCTATAGACCTTAATCCCCAAAATATAAGATGCTTCACCTAGGTCTCTACCTTAACTTGACCGATGGAGAACTTCTTAGACAACCATAACTTGACCGATGTGAGCATGGGAATATCATTCCCAATCAGGAGTATATCATCCACGTACAATATGAGGAATACTATAGCCCTCCCACTGACCTTTTTGTACACACATGGTTCCTCTTCGTTCTTGATGAAATCAAACGATTTGATCATATCATCGAAATGAGTGTTCCAACTCCGAGATGCTTGCTTTAGTCCATAGATGGATCTTTGCAGCTTGCAGATCTTGTGATCACCATCACTAGAAGTGAAACCCTGAGGCTGTTCCATATAGATATCTTCCTCAAGATATCCATTAAGGAATGCAGTTTTCGCACTGACTATAACCTTTTGCCACCAACCTTGCCTTATAGGTCTCTACCTTGCCATCTGAACCCATTTTTCTTTTGTAGATCCATTTACACCCAATAGGTACTATAACTTTAGGCGGATCTACTAAGGTCCATACTTGGTTGGAATGCATAGAGTCTATTTCTGACTTCATCGCATCCATCTATTTTTTGGAGTCGATGTCTAACATCGCTTTGTTGTAGGTCTTGGGATCATTACTATGATCTCATTCTCCGATGAGGAACTCTTCCTCTATTTTCTCTGTAAGCATACCTAAGTATCTTTCAGGAGGATGGGAGATCCTACTGGATCTACGAAGTGGACGAGGTTCTTCATGTATTGGCTCAATGTGAATAGGTTCACTAGGCTCAATTGCTCGTTGCTCTTCAGAGACTTTCTCTTCGAGCTCAATTTTTCTCCCACTGCCTCTATCAAGGATAAAATGTTTTTCCAAGAAGATGGCATGTCAGCTCACAAACACTTTGTGATCTTCTGGAATGTAAAAATTGTATCCTAACGACTCTTTAGGATATCTAATGAAACGAGCACTAATTGTCCTAGACTCTAACTTGTCCGCCTGCTGTCGCTTGACATGGACTGGACATCCCCAAATCTTGAGATAACCAAGACTTGATTTCTTACCATGCTATATCTCATACGGTGTGGTAGGAACGGACTTAGAGGGAACTCTATTCAATATCTAGATAGCTGTAAGTATGGCATCTCCCCACAAGAATAAGGGTAAGTTAGTGAAGCTCATCATGAACCTGACCATATCCAATAGGGTCTGATTCCTCCTTTCTGATACTCCGTTGAGTTAAGGTGTTTCAGGAGGTGTCCATTGTAAAACTATACCATTTTGTTTGAGATAATCGCGAAACTCTCCACTAAGGTATTCTCCTCCTCGATCTGATCGAAGAACCTTAATGAGTTTTTCTGTCTATTTTTCTACTTCAAATCTGAATTCTTTGAACCTTTCAAATGCTTCAGATTTATGTCTCATAAGATAGACATGACCATACCGTGAGAAATCATCGGTAAAAGTAATAAAGTAGAAAAATTGACCCCTAGCCTGCACATTGAATGGGCCACACACATCAATGTGTACTAGGGCAAGTATTTCAGTGGACCTCTCCTCGTGTCCTACAAAGGGTAATTTGGCCATTTTTCCTTGAAGGCATGATTCACAAATCGGATATGACTCAGAAGTCAATGAACTCAAAAGCCCATGTTTCTCCAATTTGTTAATTCTGTCTTCTCCTATATGACCAAGTCTGAGGTGCCATAAATACTTTTGATTTATCTCATCTCTAGATCTTTTAGATCCTATGGTACTCACTGTATGCTCAAATACGTTCACAGATACATCAATATGTAAGTGATAGAGACTGTCAATCATAAAACCACGTCCAAACAGTTTATTTTGCAAATAAATGGAAACGTAGTCTTTATTGAAATTGAATTCATAAAGTTCTTGTACTAGACAAGATGCAGAAATCAGATTTCTGCTACCACTAGGTACAAAATAACAATCTCTAAGTATCAAACTAAATCCTGATGGTAAATGCAAAGAAAATGTGCCCACAGCAACAGCAGCAACTCTTACTTCATTGCCAACCCGTAGGGTTACCGCACCTTCCGCAAGCCTTCTACTTTTCTTTAGATCCTGCATGGTAGTGCACAAGTGAACACTAGAACCAGAGTCTATAACCCAACTGGAAATAGAAGAAATCGTTAGATTAGTTTCAATAATGAGCATATTAGACATACCTTCAGAAGGCGTGTCACCCTTCTTGCTCTTTATGTTTTCCATATAGATAGGACAGTTTCTTTTCCAATAGCCGTCTTCATTGCAATGGAAACATTTTTCTTTGGGTTCGGTCTTCTTCTTAGGAACTTCCTTCTTCGGCTTTTTCTCGGTCTTCTGCTTCTTCGCAGGCTTCTTCTCTTCCCAGTAGACTTTCTCTTGGAAGTAGAAGCTAGCTCAACAGCGAAAACTGTGTCCCTTGAACCTTTCAAGGCTCCCTCAGTTGTCACCAACATATTCAACAATTCAAGCTTGGTGCATTCACTTTTATTCATATGGTAGTTTACAATAAACTGCCTATATGAAGATGGCAACGATTGTAGGATCAAATCCGTTTGCAAATTCTTGTGCATAGTCATGCCAAGCTTCTCAAGCTCCTCAAGATCTTTGATCATGGTCAAACCATGTTCATGGACGGATTGCCCATCGCGCATCTTAGCTTTGAAGAGCCGCTTGGACACTTCAAACCTCGCTGCGCTACTCTGTTTACCATACAACTCTTGTAGGTGATCAAGTATGTCCTTAGCAGTCTTCATGCTCTCATGTTGGCATTGCAATTCGTTGGACATGGATGTCAAAATGTAGCACCTAACCTTATTGTCGTCATCCAACCATTTTGCATACGTCTCATGTAGCTCATTGGTTGCACGGGCTGGTAACACCGGAAGTTCATGGTCAAGAACATAAGCTATCTTTTCGCAACTCAAGACAATTTTCAAGTTGCGGAGCCAATCTTTATAGTTTGGTCCGGTCAACCTATTGTTATCTAGAATTCGAATTATCGGGTTGGAAGCCATTTACATCTGCAGAGAGTAAAGATTCTAATTAGAAATTTGTATTTGACATTAATTTGTTTTAGGAACTTTTAAAACAAAATTGGATCAAATCCTCTCACTATTTCTCGGATCTCTCACACTCCCCTGGTAAAGATACGGAAACCTGCGATTTAGGATTTCGAGTGGGGTGCTGCGGTCCCACCAATCTACATGTCACCTCACCTAACAGTTATTGGAGACACATAGACGATGAGTGTACAACTCTTATATAATGCTTCATAAGCATATTGAGCTAACCTGGTCTTCAAGTCATAAGGACCTCACCTAACAGTTATTGGATCCGTTCCTTGGTTAAGTCAGACCCACAGTATATCCCGCGAAAATAAAACTGTGATTGGATCCTCACCTAACAGTTATTGGAGCCCAACCCCACCTTTACCCCACAACATCTCATGTTAATAGAGAGGTCCAATCCTCCGATGCAACTAGCCCACTGTATCCAGCCGAGACTAATCAACGCCAGAAAGATCTTAGCAACTCTACTACGGTGGAAGACCAATCGACTTAATATTAGGTAATCAGATCTTAGTGATTCCAACTTTGAGCTTTCCATAGGAGGTAATCGATCAATTGGCCAGGTAAGCAGGTGGGAGGCTTCCCTTACTCAGAGAGTAAGGTCCTAATTAAGTAACCACCTTTGAGCTTTCCTAGACACCAATTAGATCAATTAATCAAATATGGCTAGCTCAATGTATCGTTCACTCTCTATTGATTTAGGAAGGTTTTAGGTCTCTTGAGATGTACATCTAATGTAACCATCTATCCCATACCATATGTCATTCGATTTACATCTTATGTAAATGTCACATTGGTTCAGGTTTACATCCTATATAATTATGAAACCTTTTCATATATTATGTGATTACAACTTATGTAAATGACATAATTGTTTCAGTTTACATCTTATGTAAATATCCTATTGTTTAAGTATTTTATTTACATCTCATGCAAATAAATTCTGTTTAACTAATACATACATCTCATGCATACATTATTTTAAACATAACCTTAAACAAGTATGAACATTATGATTACTACATGTATCTCATGTATATTTTCAGATCTAAAACTTTTAAGCCTATTATGCTATTCTCTGGATTTTAGATCATGCATTACTTGATTTAAAACATTGTAATCTAATTACAATTCTAAAATAATTTGTAAGATCATAGCAAAATAAAAATCTACATGCTGAAAATTTCAGCAACCTGAAATTTCAGCACGCAGAAAATCCAGCAAGCATAATTCTTTTAAAAATCAGATTAAAAATTTGGTAATCAATCCTTAAGTTCTAATCATGCTTCCTAGAACCTTGGCTCTGATACCACTGCTAAGTTACGCCCCGTTCGATGCGACGTTCGCAGCGGAATTCGAACGGGACGTCGTTCATCGTATGAACGCGCCTCGGATCGTAGAATTCAAAAATTTTTCTGAATCCAAATTCAGAAGATCTTTGAACTCATTAGGGAGGAAGAATAGGATCTGAGGAGGGTTGATTAAGATTCATAAAACTAAAACAAAAATCAGAAGATATAAATTTGAAGATCTCATCTTCAAAAATTCTGCAGGTGTAGAATACCGCAACCTGATGATCTTTCTAGGTTCCTGGTTAAGCCGCACAAGTGTCCGGCCTCCACAGGTATCCACACGAGGATCTAATCATCTAAGATAGGATCTTACCACAGTGCTAGCTCCTTGCAAAAATCTCTCATGACTATCATACTATTGGAAGATAAAAATCTGCAGCATACCTCTTTGAAGAAGAATGCTTTCTTCTTCAACCTCGCTTGCAATGGAGGAAGATGAGGGATGAAGCTTTAAGCATGGATCTTCCTTGCCTTGCTCCCGTGGATAAAGAGGAAGACGAGGTCCCTTTGCTGTCATGGAGAAGGAAGGAAGAAGAGAGGGAGAGAGGAGGCGTAGGGGTCTAGAATTAAAAATTCAATGCACATGCCTCCCCTTTTATAAATTGGGTTTAGGGCTTCTCCTAATCCTATTAGGAGTATGGAACTATAACCCACCCTTGGATTAATGCTAAGTGTCCAATCCTTGTGCTCATAGATGCATGATATGTGTCCACTTAATCAATTGATTAATTTTCTAATCACATTAGGACTCCTAATCTTATTAGGAGAATTAATTGATTTGGAAGCATGCATCCTACGACGACATGTGGACTTTAAAGTCCGCATAGTATGAACATGACTTAAGTCATATTCATCCTACGACAACATGTGGTCTTTAAAATCCGCATAAACCTTGGTTTAATCAAATTGACCCAATCATGAACCCAAATCAATTTGGGTCGAACCCAATTTGATTTGGCTCATTAATTCAGCCCAATTGCAATCAATTCCACTTAATTCTTCTTCCATTAACTCACTAATACTTAGTGGATTAATTCAATCACCAATTATATTAATAATTGACTTCAATTGAGATTCTAAATCACAATTATGATAGTCTGACTAATTAAATCCTCTATGTATGTGATCCCGTAGGTTCTATTCTAACTGTTTGTGAGACATATTAAGATCTCACTGAAACTCCTTTCAGTGGACTGAAACGATTTCAGTTCTACTCTCAGGGTTCACTGATCATCAAGTGAATGCCTTCAAGTCTCACAATCCACTAGTGACACCTATCAGTATATGGTGGCAACCCAGCAAAATGAAATGTCTGAACCTCTTGGTGCAGTTAGCATATGATACAGTCCCTCTATCATGGATCCCGACGTGACGGAGGTTATGAATATCTCGTCAAATCCCATCGTCCGTCATATGTCAAATTTATACGACTTCCAGTTCGAGATATGAAAAACTCTTTTTCCAAAATACCTTGCTTGAAATTTATCGAACTCAGTCTCATAAATCACATAGGATCACTCCTAATCTATCAAGATCGATAGATCCCATCTAGATGCAACCCTATTCCAAAATGAACCTACTGTAGCCAATCCGTACTACAAGGATCCGAATGGCTGGGGCCTAAGTTTACATGCTTGTCAAACTACAGCAACCTCACAGTGAATAGCTGAGGCATCGCAGGTCAAAGGACCAGTCATACAACTACAGCATAAGTAGTCACTAACGAGTGGATAGACATCCATGTGACTACTATCTTTGGTCACGCTCAGTCCCTTGTTCTCTAACAAGTACTCGCATAATCACTCCAGTGTCTCTACACCGTGGACTTGAGACTCGTCCATCTGACTAAGTAATCTGTGCACTAATCTCAGCGGATCGATCACTGTCCCTCATGATGGATCCATATCGATCAGGAGCATTTAGAAATTAATCCCTAATGACACATGCCTCAAATTCTCAACTCCTTGAGAATGTGTGTCATTATCTGTTAATTTCTTGGACGATTCATGGACACATACAAACATGAATGAAAAACAAATTGCTTAATCTTATTTATTAATAAGTATTAAATTATAAATTTATGCTCCAGATTACAAATATGCGTCAGTCACGTTGGCTTCTAGGGCATACTTCTAACATTTTAGTCTTTTGGCAAAGCTAAAATAGCTTTCCGATTATTTTACCAAACACCTCTATTCCATTCAGAAGTATTTTTGGAGGGTCAGAAACTACTTTCTGGCCCACCAAAAGTTTTACCAAATGGGGCCTTAATCTAAGAATGACTCATCTAATGTTACAATCAAAAATTTGACTAAGCCATCGATGTAGGTGACAGATAGATTAGGATAGGTGATGTGAGGACACATGCGGGCATGTGTTTGGTCTCAAATCGGTTAATCGCTCGGTAGATCTTGGGTACTTATATAGGATCAAAGAACCCAAATAATACCTTCCAACTAGCCTTGTTGGATGAGGTCCTAGGTTATGGCAAATAATATCAGAGTGAACTCGGCCCATATCCTATGTAGACTAAGGGATACTATAGCACGGATTCATGGAGGTTGACCATGGGCCGATCATGGTGCTTGTGATTAGATTTAAATGGATTTAAACCTTTAGCCTGATGAGGATGTTAGGGCCTAAACGAGAAAAGTATGTAAGGACCATGCGGGCGTGTGTTTAGTTCTACATCGGTTAGAGTACGAAGGGACCAAATAGGTCAGGTGGAGGAGTTGGAGAGGCATTGTGGTCGAGATAATATTTTTACTCTCAAATGAGGCTCTTGTTTGCTTCCCAAGTTGACATGCATCATATATTTTGTTACTTTCAGATTTGATGCTTGAAAGACCCACAACAAGATTCATTTCGAGATTTTAGCTATAGTGCTTATTTCAATACGTCCAAACCTTCTATGCCACAACCCACTATCATTGGCGTTTATAGACACTAGACAATTGATATTTTCAAATGATGGCAGACTTAAATCCACCAGATAAACATTGTCGTGTCTATATCCAATAAACTTTATGCCATTGTCCTTAATGCTTCTAACTAGACAGTGTGAAGACTCGAATATTACATGATGTCCCTTGTCACACAATTGACTTATGCTCAAGAGATTGTGTTTTAGTCCTTTAACAAATAAAACATGTTCTTGGCCTTAAGACATACCAATAAGAGAATTTTTGTCTAAATTTAGATACCCCTAAGGGTCCTTCAAGGTTAGTGATATTGGTTTCTTTAGGAACCCATGCATACCTACTACCATTATCTAGAGAATACTTTTTAATTCTACAAAATTTTGAAGTATGTCCAAATTTACAGCAGTAAGTACATTTAGTCTTATGAACATATAGATGAATATCTATTTTTTTATTACTTTTTTCATCAAAAAATTTTTGAAAATATTTTACATTATTCATTTCTTCATACCCAAGACCAGTTTTATCAAATACACATTTTTGCATGCCAAGTATATGCTCAAGTTTTTCACTACTATATAAAAATTTAGAGAATGTCTTTTTGAGAGCATCAATCTTAACTTTCAGATTTTCATTTCCTTCCTTAATTTTTTTATGCTCATCATTGTAAGCTAATTTACTTATTTCTTCTTTGTATATTTCAACAACATTCGCAAGTCTAGTATTTCAATAAAGGCACTTGCAAGATCATTATAAGTGCTAACCAAATTATCAAATGAGATAGAATCGCTTACCTCTTCTTCAACATCATTATCCTCTTTGGCCATGGGGCATAGGTTAGCAATTTCATCTTTCTCTTTATCAAAATTTGACTCATCATTACTATGATCCCATGTTGCCAGCATAGCTTTCTTCTTTTTCTTTTCTTCTTTCTTTTTCTTTGCAGATGGACATTCGGATTTGATGGTCCTAATGGTCTGAATGGTGGTCTAGAGGAAGGTTGCTGACGAGGCCTTGTTCTAAGGTTTACAAATATAAAAGTGGGTCCTCTAGGTGGCTAAGGGGTAGGTAAGGAAGGTCAGCTTAGCTGCTCCACTATTCTTTTTAGGCTGTGAGCTACTTTGGTTGTTGAGACAAGAAGGCTTTTCATTTATCTTCAAGATCTGCTTCTTGACCTTAATTACCTCCTTCTCTACCTCATTGCCCAGCTTCCCAACAGCTGCTTTGAGGTTTATGTGAACTTATTCATATAATGTCTTCTCGAGCTCCTTGACCTTAGATTCCAGAACGCTGATCCTCAAGTGTAGATAGTCCACCATGGTATTCACTATACTGAGCTGAAAGTTGATGTTTGTCATCAATTCAACTAGTGTGCTGCTATGAGAAACTATAGCGGACAACCCATGAGATGCTTTCCTTATCCTCTTCTCATGGAGATATAATTCAGCAATTTCATCATAGAGATTCTCAATTACTTCATTCAGCACCTCTTGGAAAAATTCCTTAGTGAACTTTTTGAAGTTCTTAGCCAACAATGGATCATCAATCATGGTTGTTCCTTCGCTGTTAAGTCTCTCAAACGTCCTTTTAAAAACTGCATTATCTATAATAAAATCTCCTTCAGTCTCTCTTCTTTCTTCAATGGCTTGATCATTCACCAGAGCTAAAGAAACAGCTACTGGAACTTATTCTTCTTCTTCTTCTTCTTCTTCTTCTTCTTCTTCCTTCCTTGTGGCTCTTTAACCTATTCTCCATTCACTTTATCATAACCCATCCTAGAGAGGATCTTATTATAAGTATCTACATGGTGAAGCTCCTTCTTTGCTTTTCCTTTTAGGCCTACCTTGAATCGCTTAAAAATAAGCTAGTAAATTTATTACTTACTAGGCTATCTAGCTCATTATTCGATATTTTACAATTTTTACAGAGCCTGAGAACTTAGCTCACTGGGGGTTTTGCATTTCGAGAGTGCTTAGAAGCAAAGTTTTTAGTCCCTTTATTTTAGATTAGTACTTTATTAAAAATCTGACCTTCGAGTATTGCTGGATACCTTGAGCCTTTAAAGTTCGAGTTTTTTTAGTTATTTAAATTTGGGACTTATTTAAATATTATATGATTCTGCTACTCATTTTATCATATCTTGATGAGATGTCTTGCGTGCTTGTGGGCGGAGCTTCCTATGAGTGTGTGGCGATTGCTACACCCCGACTAGAAATCCAATGTTGGGGATGTGATAAGGGCTTTGCCCAATTCTTTTCTAAAAAAAAAAAAGTTAGAGCAGATAACAATGACATTTATCTCGGCATTGTATTAATAACATTCAAAAGCTCCTTCTATCTCATAGTAAAATTAACTTTGTTATAACCAGATCTAAAACAGGTTGTGTATTGTACCAAAAAAAAAACAAATAATGTTCTATCATGAAAAAAATCATCTAATCTTTGAAAACAAGCCACTAAATTCAGCTATTAACTAGCTAGCAATGATAAGAAAATAATTTTAATTGAGGAGATGAATGAACAAGAAAAATAACTTTCATTGATTCAAGAAAAAAAGTCACTCGAAGGTCCAAGAATTCTTTTCCTAGAGCTTTGCTTCCTCTTGGGTAGAAAAGTGGTATTGATTCCAAAGCATTCACAGCAATTGCGCTCCAATAAGTCCTTTAGGGCAACGGCCGCTGTAGCATTTTGGTATTGAGATAGTTGGGCATCATGAGGACCTCAAACCTTGAAGTTTACACCCGTATTTATATTTTGATGTAAAAAATTACTGAACAAAAAGTATCTAGTAAAATAGAAATTTGTTAGTGGACAAATTTGTCGCCATTATAGATCTACATATTCCTATAGAGGGAATTTTTTTTGCGATTATATATACAAACACTTTCTAGAGGCAAAATGTTGACCTCCTATTTGATTTTGATGAGCTCAAAATACATGAGTACATTTCTTATTGTACTAATGAATTTAAGTGAGTATTTCAGGAGAAAATACATAAAAACTTAAGAGAAATCTATTAGAAAAAGGTTCAAAGGATTTAAGATAAGTTAACCATTTAGTTTGAACCTTATTTGCACTTGGACAGTCCACGAGATGTCTCCAACAGTGGACAAGATGTCTCTGGCACTTAAAAAGTGGTCTGGCACACCCTCGAGTCAAATCATGACTAAGGAGAGTCGACTTCTGCAGAAAGACAGAAGACTGTCTCAATGGGCTAGTGTGCGAGACGTCTCCAGCAGAGCGTGAGCTGTCTCCCGTAGTGGAGAACAGATTAGCTCTTTTCTCCGGTCAGAATGTGAGACGTCTTCTTTAGAGCGCGAGCCATCTCCTTCAGAGAAAAAACAAAAGAGTGTATTTTGCAAGCTGTGCGGGAGCCGACTACTAAGAAGCACGAGCTGTCTCCCGCAGATGATAGCAGAAACTCAATTTTAATGAGGCAGTGTGCGAGTCGACTCCTATAGAACATGAGCCATCTCCCGCAGATGAAAGCAGAAACTCAGTTTTAATGAGGCAATGTACGAGCCAACTCCTGACTTACGCAAGCTGTCTCCCGCAGGATTAACAGAAATTCACTTCTGAAGAGTCTGATCTCAAGTCGAATCCAGACAGACTCGAGACGTCTCCAACCTGAGATGAACCGATTCACAGAATGGCAGAGATATCTCCAAATCTGCTGGCACTCCAACGGCTAGTTTGTCAGAACTTCCAAAAGTGGCGGAACGGCTCTATTTTACCCCCTAACGGCTATTTTTCTAGTAGAAGACTATAAGAAGATGTGTTTAACAGTTTTTAAAAAAGAAACTAAGTGATCATAAAGAGCATTTAAGAGAAATACCTTAAAAGAGCATTTAAGAGCCATTCAAAGTAAAAGAGAGAGTAGAAAAACATCTTGAGTGAATTGCAAAGCTTTCTCTCTAATTAATGTTGCCTCAGTTATCCTCAATTTTCTGTGCAATCAGAAAAGGGTCAAGTAAAGGAGAAGCCAAAGCTCTTCAAGTAGCAATCCTTGTTTCCGGGGCTTCTTTCCTTTACTCCTTTTATTTAGATTATTATATATGCTTTTGTAAAGAAGCTTATACTTGTTTAAAACAATCATTTCATAACTTGTAACTTGATTCAATCAGAAGATTCAATTAATGGGTTAAGGCATTGTCCAAGCCTGTGAATTGGACTGTGTTCAATCAAGTTTGGTTGGGGTTTGGTTCTAGTTGATAATCCAGAAAAAACCAACTGGGTTCGTTGTGATCTCAAAAAAACAACAAGTTGGGTTGTGAACTCGTAAAACAATCAAGCTGTAAAATAGAAATTTCTTAGTGGACAAATTTGTCACCACTATAGATCTACATATTCCTGTAGAGACAATTTTTTTTGCGATTATATATACAAACTCTTTCTAGAGGCAAAAATTATTTTATTTCTATAAAAAAAAAATCTAAAACCCAATTTTCATATAGTATGCGGAAGGATCCTAATCCAAGTATGTTCTCTCTATTGTTGAACTAATCGAAGGAAGAGTAATTAATTTACAGGAAAAACTAGCTTGTTTGACTTCTCATGGAAATAGTATCCGCTATTCCTACCAGGATTAGGGTCATGTTCTTCCTAGGATTGGTTTAAAGTTTTGATAATAAGCCCATGGACTTATTTCAATGTCAAAAATAGATTGGTCAGTGCTTATACAACAACTTGCAAAGTCAACTCGCGCGATGCCTTACTAATTTGAGTAGATCAACGACTCAGAGTTAACTTGCAAGTCAAAACAAATATGTATATAATTTTAATACAAAATTAAATCATGTAGTAATAAAAATATGAACAGAATAATGGGACAAATTTAAAAATTAAAAATTTGATATTGATGTAATCTTCTAATCCATTTGTTAAATTACATTCTTTTTAGGATCGAATGATGCGACAAGTGAATCAATATTGACATATTGTTATACCAATTAATGTCATACACATGAGATTCTCTCCATTAGAAAAATATGGAAAGTTGTTCCCTATTAAACAAACTTCTCTGAGATCGGGATTCTAAAAATATAGAGAGAATGGGAATATACAAATCGACCAATGATGCAGGACCGGAAATCACTGCTGAGACGGAGCGTTTGGACGAGAAGATCACCCAAGGAAATCCGGAGCAGCTGACGACCGAGTTGTTTAATTTTTGTTCCTGTTGTGTGTCTGAATTCTGTTTGTTTTTGAATTCCGATTGGGTTAGGAGTCCTTTGTTTGTTTCGGTTTCCTGTTTTAGAGTCCGCAGGGTATTTCAATAAACCCTGTTAATAAGGGTTAGGGTATCCGTAGCCTATATAAGGCATCGCTAAAGTCTTAGGAGGCGTCTATTGTTTTTCCAGCCGACGTTATGACAAGAACTTTGTTCTAAGAGTTTCAGCATCCCCTGTTTCGAACTCTGTTTCTGGTTCAGCATCTCTGAACCAACTTCAACGCTTCCCCGCTGTGTCAACCAAAGAATAAATATATATGTGCGTCTATATATATATATAACTCGATCAAAGACGAAGAAGAAGAGAAGAGAGAGCGTAGAGTAGAGGGTTCGGCGTCCCAGAAATTTCTTGACGAGGCCACAAATATGAATCCATCACAGGAGAAGAATCCCAGGAAACACAAGAAAGAAACTAAGCAAGACGAGGAGGTAACCTGCTGCCCTGATGTTAATCATATATTTATATTTTTCAAGTAAGAGCACTTCATCTAATGATCGTGGCCTTGAGGGCTGGTTTCTGATTGCTGGTTTTGAGACCAATCTATAATACCCTATTGTTGTTTTTTCCTTGTTGGGCGGGTTCAAGTGGGTGTTCGAGTATTGTTTTAATGATCTTGGCCTGTAGAGAGTTCCTATTGTGCCCTGTTGCTCATCAATTTTTAGTTGGCTGCAGGGGATGGTTTCTCCCCACTGCAGCACAGCTTCCTTTTTGAGAGTGATGCAATACCTGTGGAAGGGCCCCTTCAGATTTCATTGGGACCGTTATGAAATCATAACAAAAGAGGACACACGATGTGCATGTATATGCTGCAATATAAATGTACTATGCTGATTTTATTACTTACGATTAATAACATAATCATACTATGTACGAATTATTATGTGGTCATGCAATTTTTTTTAGATCTTAAATTTTCGATATAGTCTTGTAATTTACTGATATAATCTTGATGAAGCGTTGTTTTATAGTTTACCAATACCTAATCTTATATTTTTTAAATTTTTCTTTCATTGTTTTTGTACTCACAATTTTAACTAAGCTGAGGTGTTTGTTGTTGCTGGAAATTGGACCCGGGGGCGGCCGCGAGCTGAGAGGGGAGGAGCTCCGCTGCTGGAACGGTGGGTGGCGGCGCGTCAGCTGGTGGCGTCCTCCTGGAGAGTCCTGCAAGAAGCTGGTGGCCGGGATCTCCGGCGCCGGCCCTCCGATGCTTAAGTCAGAGGGGGCTAGTATATGAGTGGAGTAAAAGAGGAGAATGTTTGTTCTTGTGTCTGTCCCCCCTTGCTTTTTTCCCCCAGGTTCCCTTTTATAGAAGGATATTATGTTACCTGAGAGGTGACAGGGCAAATTGTCTTCTTCGTGATAATTGGGCACGATCATGCTCATTAATGGCGTTGTGGAGAATGAGACCGGATCAGACCGGAGTCAGCGAATTGTCATGGTTGATCGGACCTGTTGGAGTGGTTCAACCGCCGGCCGTGGTGGGCCTGGGGTTCGTAGATAGCAAGTGCATTAATTGCTGAGTGAACCGGTGATCAGGGAGAGCCATACGTTTTGATGGTCCAGTGATCCGGAGATCATCTTGAGCCGTGTTCATTAATGGTTGAGTGCACTGGAGGCCCGTAGGGGTCACACGCATTAATGATCGGGTGTGCCGGAGGCCTGCGGAGGTCACGTGCCTTAATGGCTTGACGACGGTAGCAGAGTACGGTGGAGTTGGATATCTAGTTGTCAGATTCTCTCTAAGGGATTAGGCTGGGGTCGAATATTTGGACAAGGCATCTTTAGGGCTCGGCACCTGGCCGGGTGCCGAGCCGAGCCAGTTGCTCAGTGGGGTGCCTTTAATTCGAGCGTCGCGAGGTCGGCGCGTTCTAGTCGGCGTCTCTTGGTCGGACGCTTTCTGGTCGGGCGCTTTCTGGTCGGGCGCCTTTCTGGTCGGGCGCCTTTCTGGTCGGCGCGACTCCGGGCTACGCGACTTTGGGTTTTCCCGTGTTGCGAGGTTGGGGCCCCCTGATCGGGCGCTTTCCTGGTCGGGCGCCTTCTGGTCGGCGCCCTTCTGGTCGGCGCTCCCTGGACGAGCGCTTTCGGGCTGGCGCGACTTGGGTTTTCCCCCAACATTTGTGATCCGCTGTGATCCACAGATTTCTGAGTGTATCAAGTTTCCATGTTTTAAAACACCCCAAAGAGTGCAACAAAAGGGTCGTTTTAATGATGCTGTCATTTATAGCCGATATATTTAGTTTAGAACCCCAAGATTTTCCATCATTGTTCCTAACCCGACTTGTGTTATTATAATCATATGAAGGCATGCATCCAACCCCTGAGGTCCTCCATTCACTCAACGAATGCCTTCCCCAGTTACTCATTCACTTAGGCCAAATCTTGAGAACATGCCATTTAATGCTATTAACCCAGTAATATGGCCTCCTTGATTAACCACCATTAAAGGGAAATAATTGGTGGTTGTTATAATAATGGGAAATAACAACAATTGTATTAACTTTTCAACAAAAACAACTTTTGTAGATAATGATGTTTTTATGCTTGTCCATCATCAGAACTAAAATATATGCTCTAAGTTCCTTATGAGAAGGCACTTGTTCTTCTTTTCATGTTATGCAGAAATCAAGGGATCAACATGTTAGAGCTACAAAAGAATCATCTAGCAAGCTATCAGGTGATGACATAGAGATTGCAAAAAATATGGACCCTCTTTGGAAAACCAAATCAGGAAGGTAAATATATTTTGATGATATTCCTATTTTATTGCTACATAAGGCGTTTATTAATCTCACATTTAAAAGTAGTTCCTTTTTTTTGGTGATATTAGAATTAGTTTCATGATCATTTATGCTTTTCTTTTTCCTAGTATAAATTATTATTAATTACATGGATTTATTCACAAGGCTTCTTTTCTATTACATCATAAAATAGTTAAGTGTAACTTGGCATCATATTAACATCCGATCAATTGTTTGGTTTCTCATTTTTTTTTCCTTCTCTTTGGTACAGCAGCAAGCTATCTAATTGGGAATCAACCAAATGCTGGGCAGAAAATGATCAGGAATATCATATGGAGCTTTTGTTTCGGGTTAAGACCTATTATCCTCTATCTGATTTTGTAAACTAATTGATCTTTAATGTTGTTTTAGTTATATGAGAAATGTTATTAAACTCTACTTATTTTGTTACACAATATGAACTTTATTTTCATGTAGATGGCTTGTCCATACAATTTCTCATTTTTATTTAACAACCATCTTGTGGACTACTTATAATTAGATGAGACAGTTACGAGTTGAGATAGCAAAATTATCTCAAGTGATTGACCGACTATGTCAAGAGATCGACCGCCTATCTCAAGAGAATGACGAACCAGAAGCTTTGGTAATTGAGATCAAAAACTTTTATTCTTTGGCATATATCTTCCTTTTTTTTTTTTTGGTGTACAAATATATCTTCCTTTCATTTGACTACTAATATTCATATGTAATGAGTTTACAACTCAATTAATTAATTTCCTTTATGCCTGATTAATGATTTTATAAGCCTTATGGAGATTGTTACTAGGAATGAGTCTATAATAAAGCCTTAATGATTAAAGTTTTCCTCTTCAAGGAGTAGTCATAACAACGAATTTATTGTAGCTGCTTCATGACCTTCGAGTATTGCTGAATATTTTGAGCCATTAAAGTTTGACTTCTTTTAGTTATTTCAATTTTTGACTTATTTAAATATTATGTGATTCCGCTACTCACTTTATGATATCATGATAAGATGTCTTACGTGCTTGCGGGCAAATCTTCCTATGAGTATGCGGCGATTGCCACACCTGACCAGAAATCGTGTGTTGGGGATGTGATAAGGGCTTTGCCCAATTCTTTTCTAAAAAAAAAAAATCTAGAGCAGACAATATTGATATTTAACTCGACATTCAATCCTAATATTAGTATCCAAAAGTTCCTTCCATCTCGTAATAAAATTAACTTTGTTATAACCAAATCTAAAAGTGGTTCTATATGGTACCCAAAAAAAAAAGCAACTAAAGTTCTATCATGAAAAAAAATCATCTAGTCTTTGAAAACAAGCTACTAAATTCAGATATTGCCTAGTTCGCAACGATAAGAAAATAATTTTAATTGAAGAGATGAACAAGGAGGAAAAATAACTTTTATTGATTCAAGAAAAAAAGTCACTCGAAGGTCCAAGAATTCTTTTACTTGAGCTTTGCTTTCTCTTGAGTAGAATAGTGGTTTTGATTCCAAAGCATTCAAGACCTATTTGAGACCTATTATCCTATATCTGATTTTGTAAACTACTTGATCTTTAACATTTTATTAGTTATATAAGAAAATTTATTAAATTCTACTTATTTGGTTACAGAATATGAACTTTATTTTCATGTAGATGGCTTGTTTCTCATTTTTATTTAACAACAATCTTGTGGACTACTTCTAATTAGGTAACACAATTACAAGTTGAGATAGCAAAATTATCTCAAGTGATTGACCAACTATGTCAAGAAAGCGACCAACTATCTCAAGAGATCGACCAACTATCTCAAGACAATGAGGAACCAGAAACTTTGGTAATTGAGATCAAAAACTTTTAATCTTTGGCATATGTATTACTTACATTAGACTTCTCAGATTCATATGCAATGAGTTTACAACTCGATTAATCTCCAATATGTTTATGATTTTATAAGCTTTATGTGAATTGTTATTAGGAATGAGTCTATAATAAATCCTTAATTATTAATGTTTTACTCTTCTAGGAGTAGTCATAACAATGAATTTATTGTAGCTACTTTATGTTTATATATGCACATAAACCATCAAGTGTGACTAAAAAATTATGTTGATAAAACATTGGCTTAACAGGCTTGATATTTTATAAAATTTTTCAATGCTTTTCTTTAAAACCTGCATTGGCTGTTTAAAGATATCGTAATTTAACACATTTAATAGCATCATGTTTTGGATATTTCTATGAGATTTCTTAATGAGAAAAAGATGCTTTTAATACTTTATAATCGGACAAAAATATGCCTTAGCTGTAGTTTCTTAGAAAATATATCATTTTTTATGATTTTCTTTTTGCAACATTCTTCCGCAAGGTTTCTTTTTAATCATTTTGTTTTTGTTTCATGTGTTGCAGAATTTTTATATGGATAAGTTTGATATAATATTAGAGGCAATGCTGAGGCAAAGTTAGACGATAATAATTATATTTAGGATATTCCTATCTTTCTCTCTCTCTCTCTACCAAAAAACATGCTACATCATTTTAGCTCTTTGAAAAGTTATTATAAGATGGTTTGATGGTCATTGTAGCAATGTAATATATTTTAAAGTCTATTTGGTTCTTTCAAAATTTATACTTATCTTATATTATATGCCAAGTAATTAAAGCAACTATTAAGAATAGTCAACTGGACCTTATGAAAAGGTATTCAGTAAATTATTTGATCTGTTATATTATTCATGACTGATTGTTTTTTTCTTTTCTTATTTATCTTTTAAGTTGGAGGCAGATGAGAAGATGATGCAACAGCTAGCTAAGTGAAAGCATGTCTAGAAATGGGCTTGGGGCAAGCAAAGCAACTTGGAGTTTACGCAATATGGATAGCCTTGATGTGATCGATTTTGAAACATTAATTGACTTATAGACAGAATGTAATATGAAGAAACATCATGACTATATGATACCTAGTGTTAGTGTTGTGAGTTGGTACAAAAACATCACATTATTGTTTAAGTCACTTCAATTCATATCATCTTCATGCATGTTTTTCTAATTATGCTTAATATCTTGCCAACACAATGACAGCTTGCTCGATATGCACCTATCGATGTATGCCCAAGCTCCAATCATCAATGTATTTTGAGCTATTTTGTTTATGGTAGATTTGTATCATTTACTATAGTTTCTACTCGGTGTGCTACATGGATTGAGTCAATGAAGATTTTGCTAATAATGGAATGGGATTTAAGGGTGATTGACACACTATCAAAAATCTATAATTTTTCATTTTCTTTTGATAATCTCTAAACAAACTTGTTCTTAGCCTAGTGAGTTACTATGTACTGGAAGTGTCAAGACCAGTCAGCTATGGCTGTTATATCATATAACGTTGGTGGATTTTGAATATTGGATCAGGTGATGGCAGCTCAAATATCAGCTTGATGATGATTGCATGGTAGAGAGGACTTGGGTTGTAGAAACAAACATTTAGTTCTCCCCAACTCCCATTAGGATTGCTTGTTAAATGATCGAGGAGAACTATTAGAGTTGATGTGGAATACTTTGACTACTATTAGGAAAACTAAATAGGATCCAAGAGCAAGATCCGGTACATTAGAAAGAAATCGAGTACTAAACTTCTGGAGGCCATTACTTATCGCTACAACATCCAATTGAGGTGCTCTATTTTCTAAAATCAGATGACATTTTGGAGTTCTACGATGTAACATCCCTCCTAAAAGGTGTGGCACACTGGAAATTAAGGCCAAATTTCATTGTTTAAGCTCCAAATAGGCCAAACAAAGCAAAAAATAAAACTTTAACCGGATATATCTCCCAATCTAGGAAGAATTGGAGCATCTGTAGATAAAATCAATGTAGAAACTGAGATTTTAAATTTCATGATTATTTCTATTAGCAATGTCTATTTCAAGAAAGCTATGCTCTTTTTCAACTAGAAAAAAAATTCAAATCGAATTGTGCAATGACAGATCTCACTAGTATAAGTAGAGATTGTAACTTAGTTTTATAGTTTATTAATGAAAAAAAAAGGAAACCTAAACTCTACTTTCCACTATTTTTTTACTTTTCTTAAAATTTCTTACGAAATTTAAGTTGAGCAGATTGAGAGAATTACTTTCTTCTCTCCGATCAAATTATTGAAATTGGCTTATTTCATGTTTAAACGATGGCATTCCTACCATCACTTCAACTTGACTTGAACTCGCATGTTATGCATGATGATGGATCCGAATGGTGAATCAAATACAATCAGAAGGCATGGATGATGAATTTTGATTCTCGGTACCTTTCAGAATCCTGCACTACAACTACAATTACCAAACCTTATAATGATCATAAAAGTCATGCAAATCTTTTGTCGAATCCATTAGGTCTTAACTATGGCAAGTAGTGTAAATTAGCACATGTGTGATACACCCAATATATAACATGTTATGCAGAAGCCAGCAGATAGTAAAGAGTGCACACTACTGCAATTATCCTGTATTTTATTAGAGGATGTTCCCTCAACTCAACAAAGAAAACACTCTTTAGATGACTGCAAAATATGCACTGATGGATCTATCCAGAACTATTAGAGCCTGGAAGAACATGGCGAGACCTATATTTTTTTGTTAACTGCATGATTTTCAGCTATAAAGAAAGAAAGGACAAGTAATTTTGCTGAAAATCTTATTGTATTAGAAATTAGAACTTCATGATTTTTTGCTCTGCATCTGATAGGAAACTCGTGTTACTCACCTTAGAAGGAGCTTTTGGTCATCGTACCATCTGGTTCACATAGACCTAGAACTTTCACAAGTGACACACAGCCAGATCACTCTGGGAAGAAGCTTTCAAATAGTGAACACACTAATCCTCATTTCATGACCACAAGAAAAGCTCGGCAAAGTGATTTTTGCAAATTATAATTTCTGACATGGCTGATACAAATATCATCGCTATAATTAGAATGATAAACCATGAATGGCAGAGACAGTGCTTTTATTGAGTCAATCAATTGATAGAAGGTATGAATACACTTAGCTTGTTCATGGCCTATCAGCTATAAGGTACATTAAACGAATGAAAGATGAGCAGGGTAAAACTAGAGAATCTTCAGTCAAAAAATTCCCATCGTGTCGTTGTTGGGGGATCAAATATTTCCCACTTAGTTGTAATGACCACAGGATTTAATCTGGCATTTGAGATCTTGAGAACATCTAAAATTTCAACACACTTTTGCACCCTCTTAGCCTGTGAAAAAATAAATAAGTGTCTCATGCTTCAATCTTCATGCAGTTTTTGCTTCAAGTAGACTATGAAAAATGAATTAAGCTAGGAAATATCAGCATGCAAAACCTTTATGTGACAAAAAAAGAAAAGACGGAGAGTCATCAATAATCACTGGCAATTAACTTTCTTTTCACTGAATATGAAACTTTTGATTTTCAATGGAATAACAGGACAATCTCTGTTTAACTGATAATTCAGTGAACAATTCACGCATCAAAGATCAGGAGCAGTCATCCAAATCTCTTTAATAATTTATGAAGTCAAGGATAGATGATGACTATTTTTGGAAGGAAAACTTTTAGAAGACAAGTCATTCTCAATTGCCCAAGTGTGATAACAAGTAAAAATTTATGAGATGCACACAAGGTTGCATATATTTCTATGACACTCTAATGATCACTAACAGGTATCAGTACCTGAAAATAGGCTTTTCCAAGATCCAATCTGCATCTAGTTGTAAAAATGTTACTACTTTCAACTTGACATTTTCATTAGCATGTTTTCCCTAGTTTTCACCACCTTTTTTTCCACAAATACTATGATATTTGCGGGTGAAATTTCATTAACATGTACTTAATATACGCATAAAGAGGATCTGATACTTCAGAGTTTCTGTCCTTCAAGCATATGGCTTTCAGATATACTGTCAGGGTTATTATGGACAGGTAGGCCAATGACATAAATATTCTGCAAACTAAATGTGTCTGCTGAATGACAGAGCATAGGAATATATGTTAAACCACAAGCCAGGAGGATATCAATTAATAACTTAATCTCTATATAACATCAATATGTCTGCCAAATTTTAGAATTTTTAACTTTTAGTTTACTCTTTCTGAAATCAAGGCATTTGGTATAGATTGTACTCTAGTTTCTAAGTTGATATATGGTTTATTAGGATAAAGCACTTGCCACATTTCTGTCATTAGTTTCACTGGCACATCCATATGGATTATTAGTAGAACCCTATATTTGGATAACTAAATAAGGAAAAGAAAAGGAACAGTCAGTGCTAGACCTGTAGATTTTTCTGGGAAGAAGCGTCTCCTTCAGTAGGGATACAATCTAGTTTGACTGCTTGTCTCATAAGCAATTCTATCAATGTTGTGATCTGTACTTCTGCTACCTTATTCCCATTGGATATAGATTTCTCTATGGCAGTAACCTGGAAACAAAAGAAATTTGGCAATTAATAAGCACATGAAGTTATACATAATACTAATAAAGGGATACGCCTATTATCAAAATCTTGAAATTTATTAGAAGCAGTACATAAGGGTCGTGTTGACATCAAAAGCTATAATAATTTTATAGTTGCATCAGTAACCAATCAAAGGACTGTGACATCATTTTAACTTTATTTCTTACAAATGAATTCTCACCGTCATTATGGGACAGTGTCTGTAGGAAAATCCATTGACAAATTCTATACTCTTTTCTTTCGTTTCGTTTTCCTCTTTCCTTCTTCTCGGGTGGGGGCTGTAGGAATATGATGGTCTTCATCCTCTCATATTGCAACTCGAACTTAGTTTTTTCATGTAAAGAATCTAGGTCCCTTATTTTTAAGCACTCCTCTTTTCCCACAGGAACGTTATCATCTTGATTATTGCTCAACACTCTGTCCTGTACTCTGCAACTCCTGATCTTCAAATAACCCATTTGACGAACCTTTAATATAACGATTCAATAGAACATCTTGATACATTAATTATATCAATATTGAAATAACTAAGAGAAGCCTTAACTCATTTATTTACAAGCCATAGATAACCTCCACATATTTTCTTGTAAGGGCCAAATCTCATCTTTCACCTGACACATCAGACATTATACTATCTTCATCTCTATCTCCAATTTATATAACACATATGCTCAATGTGGCTGAAAGTTATAGATGACAATGTGGTATCCCACCTCCTAAGTAAGAGTGGAGGCAAAAAGAAGCACATAGACTAAAATAGGAAGTTAAAGTTTATTCTAAAATATTCCAAACAATCATGATTTACGGAATCACAGCTATCCATAACATGCTCCTCTCTCTTTAATAAACCCTGTGCATAGCGTGTGCTCAGTTCTTGTCACAGCCAACTTCAAATGAAGTTCTCCTAACATTTAGACTCCGTTTGCTTTGGAATCCAAGCAGAATAAAGAGAGATGACCAGTTTTCAGGTTATTCTGCTCAGCAACCATTTGCAAATTTGTGTTTTCCACCCCTACTCTTTTCCAGAGGCAAGAAACAACATTATACAGAATTGAAACGCCTATTTCTTCTTGTTTCAACCGGATAAATCAAGATTAAGCTACTCATTTGGAAAGGCAGGATAACTTTACCACAAGTTGAAGTAGGACAAGTGTAGTTGATTCCAGTCTTACTCAAACGAAGTCTCATTTTCCACAACTAGACAGGGTTAATATTCAATACACACCTCCCGTTGAGATCACAGAATCAAGGAAAATTAAGTAATAAAGAATTATAAGGCATTCATAAATTCAAATTAGAAACAAATACATAAATTGTAATCTAAAAACGTGACGAGGGATCACAAAGTAGAAATCACCACACCTGGTCGGCCAACTTGTCGACCTCCAGAGATACGTCGGAGATGGTTCGTTGGGCGCTATGGATCCTGGCATTCCTCCTCATCTCCACGTATCTCCTCTCGAGGCTCGTCGGGTCCTGGACCAACACCATCTTCGACAGGTTCTTCACTCCACAAAGATCCAGGTATTCGCCGTCCCTCCTCTCCTTCCCTCTGTACATCAGCCTCTGCTCCCCCGGCTGCAACCCCGTCTCCGCCGTCAGAAGCTTCTTCAACTCCCCTGCATGCAGACCAAAGCAAAAGGCATTCAACCTCAGCATTCCGGTGATCGACTGCCGGTGACCGGATTCACGCACCAAACCGCGAAATTAACCGCTGTCGGTGGAGGGTACGAATTTTAAACAATGGTCTAACTACGATCAAGTACCGACGTCTTTATTATTACGGCCCACCATTTCCAGACGATGTCGACCGTCGGATCAAAGAACATACGAGGCAAGGGGTAAACAAGATCTACTCAATATTACCGCAGGGAAGGGCATTTCTGGAATAACGGTAAGACATTACCACGCATTTTGACAAAAATAATCAGATTAGTTTTAATTTTTTTCGCTAAAATACAATAAAACCAAGCAAAAAAAAAAACTGATGTTTGTGCACGACTCTCAAAGTCCAGCTGTTTAGCATTTATATTCTAAATTTTTCTGGTTGCGGAGAACGAGGAAATAGTATCATATGAAATTAAAGAGCTGGAAGAGCAAAAATAGTTCCGAGCAACTGGAAACTAGCAGTCCCGATGAGAATTGTCAACAAAACTGTGGGCAATTCTGGCAATTCACCAGAGAAAACAACAACAACAACAAGAAAAGAATTGCGGTAATTAATTCGCTAGGGTTTGCCCCAGTAGACAAGGTCGCCGCGGGAGGAGTGCTAAGCCGGCAGGAGGGGGTGTAGTGGGCTTACCGAAGGTGGCGAGGGAGCTGACGGACACCTCGTACCTGGCAGGGCCGTACGAGATCCGCACTCGCACCTCCGGCGCCGCCGCAGCCCCGGGATCCGCCGGCCGCTTCTGGACCAGCATCCCCCCGGGTCTCATCTCCCACTCCACCTCCCTCCCCGCCTCCTCCAACTCCGCCGCCGGTCCCCCGTCCGACCCCGTTCTCCTCATGATCCTCGCCTCCCCAGATCCGCCGCCTCCCTCCCTTCGCGACCCGAACGCCCACTCGACCTCTCTCTCTCTCGCTATCTCCCTGTGAAAAGAAACGATTGGTGGTTTTCCGCCGACAGTTTTAGAAGCGACGGGAATGCGGATGGGCGCGTTTTATATGGGCGGAGTTCAGAACGCGCGGAATCTGGTGGCTTTCGGAAGGAAGTGGCGAATGAGATCGCGACACGTTCGGTCCTCTTTGTCCTTGCCCCACAGCTCAACGAATGCTGCCGAGAGCCTGAGAGGCGGAAATGGTGCCGGTCCATTTGATCTTCACGTGTCGCTCTCCTATTCGCTGAACCCTCGTCGGGACCCACTGTTTGCACTATGTAGGTTTTTGATATCCACCGTCTTTTTATCTCCATAATTCATACGCCTTTTGTGAGCCCCACATGTTGTCGAGAGGGTGTAAATGTGGGTCTCGGGAGACCGATGTTTTTTGTTAGGGCTTCTCTGTTAATGGTAGATCTTGCATAACTATTTCTGGACACGAAATAAAAAGCAATCGAGTATTCGAACTAAAAAGCGTGCTGATGTTATATATGATGTCCCATTTTCGTATCACGTCGCGGTCCGAGTCCTGCCCTTTGCGGTGGTCCGGAAGCTGGCTGGAATTACGATGCTGCCCTTGCTTTATAACCGTCATTGTGATTCGGTGGATCGAAGGCTTGGGGCCCACCGATTGGAACTGTTCGACTCGTTGGGTGGCTGAGATCAGCTTCCGTGTGGGGTCCGTTTGAGGTCCACCTGTGAGCAAGTGTCAAGACTCAAAAGTATCTTTCAGCCCTCCTCAGGGAATTTACTGACGCGTGTGCCGTACCATCCAAAGAGAGGTCGCCACGTGCCCAGTGGGTGGCTGAGCTATAAGGGCCGTTTGATGGAGGGCCAGCTACACGTGCCGAGGGCTGGATTGGGGAGCACCCAGTGTGGTGAGACCCTAGGATCACGTGGCGACTGCCGGGGGAGTGGGTGACAGGCGGTGGATTCCTCCGCTGGCCTGGCCGTCCCTTCTAGTTGGACTTGGGTCCTGTCCACTGATCGGCACTTGGGTATCCCCCCATAGTCAAGGGTTGTTTGGGTGCTTTGAGCTACCATATGGAGATGGCTTGTACATAAGCAGGCATTCAGCTCTGGATATTCTCAATTGGGATTGGCTGAGATGAATTAGCTGAGTTGCACCACTATATATTTTATCTTGAGCTGAAACGTGATTTAAGGGAGTAAATACGTTAGGTGGTGCTGGGACACCACATAAGGTTACCACCAAATTAGGAACTATGCAGGCCATAACCTTTGCAGCTGGGACACCACATAAGGTTACCACCAAATTAGGAACCATGCAGGCCATAACCTTTGCAACACCTAACATAGTTATGGACTGGTGTTGAAAGGAATATGGGCTGTTTGGTCATGGGAAATGCAGAAGATAGCCATGGTCACTTATCTCCTTCAAGTGTCTTAGCTTTCAATTTGTTCCAACCCAGAATGTATGAATCTGGATAGCTAACATGTTAATGATTGTAATATATAGTAAGCATCCAATTACTATGGAAGAAACTAAAAGCAAATACTAACTGTTGGGGGGAAAATAGATCCCTCAAAGCACGTGGTCAAATCGCCGGCACTTAATGACAAACGTGACGACAGCAAGCATACTCTCAGCAGTCACGATCTCAGAGCGCCCGACCTCAAAACGCCCGAACTTAGAGCGCTCGGTCTCGGCATCGACGACCACAGAGCTCACGACCTCAATCTCGGCACGACCTTGGCAGACATGGTCTCGGCAGAATTAAGCCCGATCGACCTCAAGGCCAAGAAAGACCCAGTCAAAGGGAGAAGTAGACCTCCCCACTACACCGAAAATCAAGTCCTCCATATTTGGAATTAAATCCCGCGATCTCCACCTCAACGGCTGTCAACATTTGAATGCACATGATCTCAACGGATCGCCAGCTAGCCCGAAATCTCGAGCCATTTACGATAACTCATTAATTCGCACAATTACGTCCGATCACAGGTAACCACTACACCCCCTCCTATAAAAAGGGGGAGAGCTCTAGGCAGGGGACCTCTCCTTCTTCCTCCCCAGCCATTACTTTTCTCCATCACTTCTCACCTTTACTTCTCTCTATTAAAAGCCCCTCTATGACTTAAGCATCGGAGGGCCTGCACCAGAACCTCCGGCCACAGGCTTCTTGCAGGTCCGCCGGAGACAGCCGTCAGCCGCCGCACCACCAGCCGAAGCTCCTCCCCCTCGGTCCGCAGTCACCCCTAGGTCCAATTTCCAGCAACAGTTGGCGCTAGAGGAAGGGCCCGAGTTATGACCATGAGATTGAGGAGTAGAGGAGCCTCTAATGCCTCTCGGCATTGCGCACCAAGTCCTGGCCATTCAGTCCAGAAACCGCCACCAAGGCCTCCGGCAGATCAAGTTCCTCAGATCCAGCCTGAGCGATTCAACACGTTGGTGCAGCAAGTCCAGGCCCTGGCAGCAGCAGTCCAAGGCCTGCAACGCGTGGAGGCCCCTCCTATGCCGCCTCTGCAGGTTCAAGTCCGATCGGCGCTCCTTCCAGATGGACCTGTATCCCAAGACCGAGATACCCATGACTCTTCAAGGGTCAATAATGGAGAACGGCGATGTCACCAGGGTTCAACCCGAGCGTCTTCCCGGATAAAGCCGTTAGGAAAGAACCAGGATAAAAGGCCACAACCTTCGGAAGCCGAATCGATCCTGAGTCAATCAGTACCAGGACAGACCACCATGGCGACTTTCCAAGGTGGAGAACTCGACAAGAAGATTGAGAAACTCGAGCGGCAGATCGAGGTGCTCCAAGACCAGAGGGCAAGGCTCAAGGGCGATCTTGAGTTCACCACCAAGTTGCCTTTCTCCCATCAGATCGAGGACAAACCGGTCCCACCAAGGTTCAAAATGCCTCAAATAAAGCCCTACAACGGGACCACCGACCCTTCGAACTACTTAGAGAGTTACCGAGCCCTCATGGCACTGCAGGGATCCTCGGATGGTGTGCTCTGCAAGGTTTTCCCTGCAACCCTCCGAGGAACGGTTCGGCTTTGGTTCTCCAGTCTAAAGCCGAGCACCGTGTCTTCCTTCGAGCAGCTGGGCAGGTAGTTTGCTACCAATTTTGCCACCAACCGATGCCAGCGGCGAACGTCGGATTCTCTCCTCGACATTAAGCAAAAGAAAGGAGAGTCCCTCAAAGAATACATCGACCGTTTCACCGCCGCAATCTGGAAGGTCCGCGAGCTCGATCAGTCGATCGTCATGTCCACGCTGAAAACAGGATCTTGGTCCTATAGGTTCCTCTTCTCCATTGAGAAGAATTTTTCCTCTAACTTCACCGAGATGCTGGCCCGAACTCGGAAATATGCAAAGGCCGAGGAGGCCATCGCCTCCCGGCGGGACACAGCCGAGCAAGCCTTAAAGGGGCAGAAAAGGCATCACGAGGAGCGCGGCCGCTCAAGAAGTCGGTCTCCCCGCCGAGAGAAGAACCTGCCTCATTTGAGGAGTCCGCCTCGTCAGCGGGTGCAGCCCCGACCGAGGTCCCTACCTCGACTGAGATCCCCACCTCGGCCGAGATCCCCACCTCGGCCAAGGATGCTCCCGGGGAGATACAGGAACTATACTCCCCTCAACGCAACTCGGGCAGAGATCCTCATGAAAATAGAAGGCCGAGGCTATCTCCAACCGCCACCACCGATGCGGAACTCAGAAGCTCGGCAACACTCTAGAAAGTACTGTCACTTCCACCGAGACCACGACCACGACATCGAGGAGTGCTTCCGAGTCTGAGATGAGATTGAAGCGCTCATTCGCTACGGAATACTCAATCGGTTCGTACGAAACCGGCGGGACGAAAGAGCACCAGCGGAGAATGTCGCACCGCCTGAAAATCAAAATGACAACTGGCCTATAGCCGGTACCATCAATGTCATAGGAATGGGCTCTATCAAGGAAAGCTCAGCAGAAGAGCTTACATAGAAGGAAGCCCCTCCAAAGCGTCAGCGCACCTCTGAAGCCATCTCGTTCTCGGACAAGGACCTAAAAGGAGTTGAAACTTCTCATGATGACGCTGTGGTCATCTCTATGGTTGTAAATAAATTTGATGTAAAACACATTTTAGTTGATAATGGAAGCTCGGCAAATGTTTTATATTATGATGCTTTCCAAAAAATGGGAATAACAGAGGGCCAGCTCCGAAGAATGAATACTCCGCTGGTCGGATTCATCGGAGATTCAGTCCCGGTTGAAGGCGTGATTAACTTACCTATCATGGCCGGACTCGCTCCTCGAGAGAGCATTGTGAGGACGGACTTCCTTATGATCCGTCTGCCTTCGATCTACAATGCTATCCTCGGCCGACCAAGACTCAATGCCCTCCGAGCCATAGTCTTGACTTACCATCTGCTCGTGCGGTTCCTTACCGAGCGAGGAATCGACGATAAGGTGACAGTCAAGCAATGCTATATGGCGACCCTCAAAGCAAAGCAACCAAACAAAATACCAAGCTTGAGATGCCCGACCAAGTTCGGATGCCCCGACCAAGCTCGGTATGCCTCGATCAAGTTTGGATGCCTCGACCAAGCTCGAGATGCCTCGATCAAGCTCGGATGCCCGACCAAGCTCGGATGCCCCGACCAAGCTCGGGATGCCCCGACCAAGCTCGGGATGCCCCGACCAAGCTCGGGATGCCCGACCAAGCCCTCAACCAAGCTCGGGATGCCTTGACCAAGTTCGAGATGACCTGCTGTGATGACCTCGAGTCCTATCTAATGACGTCCCAACCAAGCTCGGGGCGCCCTGCTGCGTCGACCTCGAGCACAGTCTCCCTCGACCTCGGGTCCTGTCTAACAACGTCTCGACCAAGTTCGAGATAACCTGCTGCAACAATCTCAAGTACAACCTAAAGACGTCCCGACCAAGTTCGAGACGCCCCACCAAGTCAGCTGCGAGCAAAAGGCTCCTCCGATCTCAGGAACTATCTAACGAAGATTCGACTACGGGTCAAGAAGCACTCAAGTTCCGACAGCCGAACAACAACCTAACCTTGACTCACACTACAACTGAAACTAAGTCCAAAGACTTAGCGAAATTCTTCAAAAATCTGAGTACGAAGACTTAGTGGAATTCTCCAAAAAATGTCAGAACCATCTGTGAAAACTGATGATGCACGAAGTTCAACCCAAACTGAAGAAGACAAGGGCTACGACGGCCAAATAAAGCCTTTTAGGGCCATGCCAAGGTTTATATAGATCCTCTCTATGGTTCAGATTGACAAGGGCAAGCCACGCCTCCCATTCAGATCGCGCCACGTGCCGACCTCAGAAACCGAAGTAGTGTATCAACTTGGATCGACGCTTTAAAAGCAGAATCGAAGCGGCGTCTCATCGGATATTGGAGCTTCATCATGAACCCACAGCTCGAAACCACCTCGAAAAACAAAAAGCCGCCGCCTCAAAAATAAATTACAGGAACATTTAAACTATTTATGTAAAAATAACTATAAGCATGATTAATCATAGAATTAGAAAATCAGCAATTCTTGTTAAGTTCTAAACCTAACTAAGATAAAATAAATCTCATACCTTATGATGAAGAGGTTGGATTTGAAGATCTGAAAGTCGAGCCTCGTAGCCATACACGTGTCTGGCCTCTACGGATGATCCACGCGAAGCTCCGGATTGATCTGATCCCGCGGAAGTGCTAGCTTGCGCGGAACCCTGCTATGACTGATTTTGTTCTTCCTAAAATCAATCAACCTTTGATTGATCTTATGAGATGAAGGAAGAAGATGAAGAAGGAGAAGAGGAGAAGTAATGAAGTGAACCTTTTCTGAATTTTTCAGAACTCTAAGTTCTTAAAAAAATCATAATCACTAAACCTTTGGCGTGGAGAGGAAGAGGAGAGAATTCATTCATAATGTCTCTTTTGCTATCCTTTTATAGATTAGGTTTAGGGCTTCTCCTAATCTTATTAGGAGTATGGGACTATAACCCACCCTTAGATTAATGCCAAGTGTCCAATTCTTGTGCTTATAGATGCATGACATGTGTCCACTTAATCAATTGATTAATTTTCTAATCATATTAGGATTAGGAGAATTAATTGATTTGGGAGCATGCATCCTACGATGCCATGTGGACTTTAAAGTCCGCATAATGTGAACATGACTTAAGTCATATTCATCCTACGACGACATGTGGTCTTTAAAATCCGCACAAACCTTGGTTTAATCAAATTGACCCAATCATGAATCCAAATTAATTTGGGTCGAACCCAATTTGATTTGGCTCATTAAATCAGCCCAATTGCAATCCAATTGCAATTAATTCCACTTAATTCTTCATAATAATTACTCTTAATTGACTAGAGTCAATCCCAATCCAATTGGGTCAAGTCCGATCAATTAGGTTATGCCCAATCGACTCGGATCGAACCCGATCGAATTAAGTCAAACCCTAATTTAGCCCAAATTGAATCTAATTCAATTTGGCTTAATTAAAGTCCAATAATTCAATCAAATTGAATTTATTAGTAATCCAATTACTAATTAACCCTTCAATAATTCAATAATTATTTTAATGTAACTTTTGCTTAGGATAATTTGTCAATCGAATTGACCAAATTACCCCTGAATAATTCTTAATCATTAATCAGCCATTTGATCAACCTAGAAACTTCTATGCGTGTGACCCCATAGGTTCGAACCTAAGCCGGTAGCACAAGAACAACTTCTTGTACTAATCGAAATGACCATATAGCAATGGTACCCGACGTCCGGATAGGCCGAATGATCGCAAAGCAACATTCAAGAATCCTTGGACTATGGTTATCGTATAATTTATCCCTATGACTCCTAAATGCCAGAATGACTTTAAAGTTCTGTCAACTCTATAATAAGTGCATCCATGATGTGATTCAACTTTAGAAATTCTGTGACTTCTCACAAGGATTATCCTGGCAAAGGTTTTGCTAAATTGAACACAAGGCATTATCTCCTGTTTGCAGGAGGGATCAATTCCATCTTGACTCACAACTGACTACGCAAGTATTTGACTATACCCAGTAACCTTCCATCCCTGAATTAGAAATTCAGGTAGCCCGGTACTAAAGTACAGTGAGTTACTTGCTAGTCACAGGTTGCGGTCTCAGGTCAGAGGACCAAACTTATACCTATATCCACTCGGAACATCTCTTGACAGTAGAGCATTCCAGAATTGGTCACGTTCAGTGAAATGTACTCCTACACTTCACCTGTGTGACATATCAGTGTCTCCATACTCCCTGGTTAAGAGGACAACCAACGTATATGTCACACAACGACCTAATCTCGATAATGCTGTCGTCCTAGTAACAGCATATCATTTGATCGCAAACTGTTTTAAGGACTTGAAGATAAATCCTCCTTTATCATAAAACAAGTTCTATGGACTTCATCATATAAGAGTTCATTTGAAGATGTACAATGAAATGATGAACAATGCCAAATAACATTTTATTAATTTGTCAATTTATTTACAAAATTTAATCATCAGCGCACTGACGATTGACTCTTAGGATACAATTCCCAACAGTCGGAACCCCCGACCATAGGCTTCTTGCAGGTCCGCCGGAGACAGTCGTCAGCCGCCGCACCACCAGCCGGAGCTCCTCCCCCTCGGTCCGCGGTCACCCCCGGGTCCAATTTCCAGCAACACTAACTAATGGACTCATGGACTTTTTTTTGGCTCTACAACTGATGTATGACACATGCCCTATATTGCTTCCGTCGTCATGAAAGAAAAAAAAATCATGCATTAATTTATATAATATTTAAAATTACATGCAAATGGGCTTAAGGACATACACTACGCTAACATTGCATGTGTGCATTATGAGCGAGACAAACTTGATGTAGTGGATAGCATCTACACTTTCATTCTTTGGTGGACCCTAATATTATGGATACCACCTAATATTATGGATACCACCATTCCTTAGGTTGGATATTCAACTTCGTATCTTGGCCCTTATAGAATATAGTGCCTAATATTGCATGGTCGCCATTGTGCCTATCAGTTAAATATGATCCACTATCTTAGGAGTCAAAATCTTATGATAAAGTCTACTTTGGCATGTGTTTCCCATTCAATATGTCCCTTTTTAATTCATGCATCATTTCAAGCGTACAAACAAAATATGATTAGGCTCTGCATGAGTATGCAGCTACCCACCATCTGCTAGCACCTCATAAAGTGGATAGTGGAGTGTCATGGTGGTTCATATTATTCTAATAAGCCCTCATATACACTTTATAATATGCCCTATTTGAGGGAATAATAGGCTTCAGTCTTTTGGCGACCGACATCTAGAGAAAGGAATAAACACAGGCATATAAACATGTATGCAGTGTGCATACGAAGATATATACTTTCAAGCATGCAATGCATCTCTAGTGGGTAAATTCATGGAAAGATATCCAATGTTAAACGAAAAATAATAATAGAAGATGGTCCTTGTGAGTTTTGTGTCATCAAATAGCATATATTATTTATCTTGGTGTGCATTTTTAATCCACATATCATACGGCTTCAGTGCTATCTCCATGCTTTTGAAGTGCCTTTGCGATGCTTCCTATAGTGATTTATACAAAAAAAATGGTGGCCCTTAGGCAGTAAGACAAGTATCAAGCTAATTACATAATGGCCAAATAAATATATTAGTTCTATGCATTAAAATCATTCTAGATTCTTAGTATAATAATTTAGTCCATCATTAAATAATTAAACCATCATTATTAAAGCATAACGTGCATCACATATTATATCACCCCATGCTACTATCTATATGGATCATATATAATTTTCTCAACCTACATGTTAGACTCACAAATACAAACCAATACAAGTAATAACTATTGATGCAAACCATTGAGCATAGCATTGTCAAACTCTTAGTCATCTAGTTCATGGCCTGTTAGAATCCTAGATCATATCAAACATTCTTTTATGAAATTGTTCACATGGATCCCTATAAAAATAGTTAATTATTAACTGCAATAATTTTGCAAAATAATTATTTTCAAATTTTTCAAATTACTGCCTAGCAATGTCTAATATGTTTGACCATTGACTGTATTCCATTCTAATATGGATACTATGCCATTATGGTAGTTTCAATGTTGGACAATGTAGCCCTCATTCACATCTGAATCCAGTAGACCATTGGCATCTATCAAGGGTATATTCAAGATGCCATAGTCAAAACATAAGTTTGGTTGTAATTTTACTGGTCTTTGAATATAGTAAGGTATCCTGTTCTTCAGGTCAAGAGACCACTTGCAATCTCCAGCACTTAATTTACACCTCTACCTCTTATAATGCTTTATGACATGTGACGCGTTCGCAAAAATGCTTTCGCGAAACTAATCTCCCAAGTATAGGAGAATCGCACAAGTAGTATAACTCGGAAGTCCGAGATCGAATCCTCAGGGAACGAAATATATATGAGATTATTTAGTATAATTTTAGATTAATTAATTCAATAAATTTGTAGATTAAGATGATGTTTTGCAAATAGAAAATAAATCAGTAAATAGAGAATCGAAGTTTGGATAGATTAAGATGGTGTAGGGATCCAGAATCTCCTTTGATAATATCAAATTCATGCGATAAATTCTATGATTCTTTTATTTTCTTTAAGAATTATAAGCAGATAAAATTTAATTATGGAGTATGTTCTTGATAACACGAATTCTCTTTCTAAGTATTCAACGTGCCTTATAACGTCAACGATGAATTAAATAATCGAGAAAGACATGTATCAATAAGCATAAATCATAAAAGAATTTTCAACATATAAGAATCATGACATGATCAAAAGATAAATCGTATAAAGCAAAGGATTAGAATTTACATCATGAACTCGGTACATCAAAGGATCTTCCTTCACCCATCACCTAGGACTTTAGCCTTCCATTAAAAACATTATCCTACCTCTCATCATTTTTGTTGCCCAAGGTGACAAGCCAAGAGGGGGGTGAATTGGTTTTTCTAACTTTTTGATTCCTTAATCGAGTTAATTGATGAGTAAGTAATTATAGTAAAGTAAGACAAAACACAATGCAAACACACAAGAAATATAGTAGTTCGGTGCTCTCCTAAGCACCTACGTCCACTCCCCAAGCGACCCCTTGGGAATTCACTATAATCCCGCGGATTACAGTTGGATTGTTTTCCGGGCTCACAATCCAAAAACCTTTACACTTTGGTTTTCCGGGATCACCAACGAACCTTCACAATTGGTTTTACGGGTTTACCAACAACCTACGTTGGTTTTACGGGCTTACCAACAACCTACGTTGGTTTTACGGGTTTACCAACAACCTATGTTGGTTTTACGGGCTTACCAACAACCTACAATGTTGGTTTTAGGGGCTTACCAACAAACCTTACAACAAGAATAAAGAACAAGGAACTAAAGCTCCTAAATGAGCAAATAAAACAATTATGAGCTACAAAGAAGAGTTTAGAATATAGTTATCGCTTTAATAAGGCTCTTCTCTTCTTTGTCAAGATTGCTTCACTCTTCAAGGGTTGGTGGAGCTCTTAATGTCTCTTGGAATCTGCTCAACCACTTCCTTTTGGCTTTTTGAATGAAGCAATTGAATGAAGCTTGCCTTGCTAGGGTTCTCTCTTGAATGCACTTGATGTATTTTCCAAAGCTTGCTTCCTCTGATGAATACTCCCTCTTAAATACTTCTCCAACCTCCAAATAGTCCTTCCTGACCGTTGGATTGAAGAAACTAGCCGTTTATAGCCGTTGGGAGTCCAAAAAGTACTTCTGCACAACTAGCCGTTATGCTTCTGCCCGTGCTTGGGTCGACCCAAACTTTTCTTGGGTCGACCCAAACCACTGTTCATCAGACTTGGGTCAGCTCAAGCTTTTCTTGGGTCGGCCCTCTTAGAAAATACAGAACCTTGTATTTCAGCCTTCCTTCACTTGGGTCGACTCAACTCTTTTTGGGTCGACTCAAGGTTGGGTCGACTCAAGGTTGGGTCGACTCAAGTTCAGTTAGGGTCGACCCTCTCAGGGATTCCAGAGACTTGTTTTCTTGAGGCTTGAGGATGGGGTCGACTCAACTTTCACTTGGGTCGACCCAAGTACTGTTCATCCGTGCCATAAGTGCTAGAATGTGCCAGAATGTTTCTTGATGTGCCGGGATCGACTCCACCTCTTCTAGGGTCCGACTCCTACTTTGTGCCAAGTGTTCCAAAGGCGTGCCAAACTGTTGCCCAGATAGACAACCCAAGAGGGGGGGGGTGAATTGGGTTTTAAAATAATTTAGATAATTAAAACGATGTGGTTGACTAATTAAAAACTATTGCAAGTTATTTAATTAATGCTAAGTGCTGTGAGTGATGTGAGGGGAAGAAGAAGAGAGACAATCCAACACAAACACAAGGTTTTATAGTGGTTCGGAGCTAACCCTTGCTCCTACGTCCACTCCCAAGTCTCACTTGGAAATTCACTATAACCCCCTTGGATTACAGCCGGTTGTTTTCCAAGCTCACAACCAAACTTGTTGTTTTACGAGCTCACAACGAACTCGGTCGGTTTTTCCCAGGCTCACCGACTAGAACCGCCCCGATTGTTTTCCGGGATCACAATCAAACCCTTACACACGTTGGTTTTAACTCGGCTCACCAACCAACCTCAATCCCCTTGATTCAATCCCCGATTGAACCAAGTAAATACAAGTTGTAGAAAGAAAACAGAAAATGAGCTTCTCAAAAAGCAGATGAAAACAATATGAACAATAAATGAAGTTAAGAAGCCTCAAACGCTTTTAGATTGGAGATGAGGAATGGCTTCTTAAACTTCTGGTCTCCTCTTGAAAGAGTAGTCGACTTGAATGCAGGAGAAGGAGGCTTTAATTGCTGGGAAGATGTAGTTGGATGCAGTAAATGCAGATCTTCCTCTTTTTCGTTGAAGAGCACGTTGCAGAGCTTGAATGCTTGATTAGTTGGAGTGGAATAGTTGTTCTCTGCCTTGCTACAGTCCTCTGTGGCTATTTAAGCCAACCCCCACGGAAACTAGCCGTTAGAGTGCTTTTTCTGCCCGTTCTGCACACTCTGCGCAGCCTGACAATATGTCCGTTGGTGGGTTGGAGTCGACTCGTGCGATCAGGAGTCGACTCAACTGTAGCGGGAGTCGACTCAAGCTTTTCCGGAGTCGACTCGGCAACTGTTCCAAATTTGAATTAAAGTTGCCTTCACGACTGGGAGTCGACTCGTCTTGACCTGGAGTCGACTCGCCAACTTCTGGAGCTGACTTGGCAATTTCGGAGTCGGCTCATCCACTGAAGTCCGTGGATCCAATTTTGAATTTTGTCCACTCGAGTCGACCCGACTGTCCTGGGAGTCGACTCGAATCTCAGAGCCCGAACTCCCGATCCTCTGTCTTTTGGCTCGTCCAGTCTTGGAGTCGACTCGAATTTCCTCGGAGTCGACTCGGCTCTCAGTTTCCGAAACTTGGTCTTCTGCCTTTTGATGTGAAGCTGTCTTGGAGTCGACTCGAGATGTCTGGGAGTCGACTCGAATCTCAGAGGCAGTAACTTGATCTTCTGTCTGTTGATGATCGCGGAGTCTCGGAGTCGACTCGCGTACTGCGGGAGTCGACTCGAATCTCAGAGTCCCAAAAATGCTCTCTGACTTTTTCTTTGTGTTCCGCTGAGAGTCGACTCATGCTTTCTTTGGAGTCGACTTGCCAACCATTGGAGTCGACTCGCGTTCCACTGGAGTCGACTCGAATCTCAGACCCGAAAACTGCTCTCTGACTTTTTCTGTGTGTTTCTCTTGGAGTCGACTCTTACTACCCTGGAGTCGACTCGAGCTCGTGCCAGTGAACTTGATACGCTTGGAGTCGACTCGTGATACTCGGGAGTCGACTCGCGTCTCAGACTTTGGTTCAGGCTGACTTCTTAGCTTATCCAAAATACTATGAACCAAGTCTAGAGACACTTAGACAGGATTTTCACTGAAACACTCAATTGAATTCATTAGTAATTAAAAGATATACTCAAATGCTTTGAGCTCATCAAAATCAAATAGGGTTATGATCAATCACTCCACAATCTCCCCCTTTTTGATGATGACAAAACATTGAGTATATGTAAAGTGAATTGCACAATGAACAATGAAATAAAATCCATAAATGAATTCAAATGTCTGGTAATTCAATTTATCCAAGCTTGAAAGGAGTGAAACAATAAATTTCGGAGTTAAAGCTCCCCCTTTCATTTGGAATTATATAAGCCTTCATATTATGCAATCAATTGTTTGGCTTATATGTCATTAATGATTTAGCTTGATTAAAATTCAGATTCTCCCCCTCAACATATGCATTCTACTATGTTTTGATTCTCTGAATTTCCTTTCAATGCTTTGAAGTTTTTGAACTGAATTTTTTGTTTTTAGAGGAAAAATCTGTCAATTTGTTCTTGAGTAGGATTCAGCTAATCTCCGAATATCCCTTGAATAGATTCTAGAGATTACTCCATTAGGAGCCCCAAAAGAGAGATGATGAGCCTCGAGGTACCGAATCCACTTAGAACAAATTTGTGTGTGTTTTTAAGAGTTTATCTTTTTATTGATTTCTTTTACATATTTTATCCATATTTCTCCCCTTTTACATATTTTATACATATTTCTCCCCCTTATACATATTTTATACATATTTCTCCCCCTTTTTGTCATCATATCAAAAAGGAGATAATCACACACAATCAATGGCACAACCAATCATCAAATGGCACATAATTGAAGATAAGATGTCTACTCATTGTATTGATATGAATGTGAATACATTTGAGAATACAATAAGTAAAGTAAAACAAGACAAAACAAATCAAAAAGAACATCTATGGTCTCCTCGAGGATGAAGCTCCTCCCCTCGAGGATGTATCCCCTCCTCTCGAGGAGGTGGCTCCTCCTCTCGAGGATGTAGCTCCTCCTCTCGAGGATGTGGCTCCCCCTCTCAGTCTGCTCTGCTCCATGAGGAGGGTGACTGCATCTGTAACATGCCCGAGCTGAGTGATAATGGACGTAGTGGCTCTGCTATGTGTAGTGGAGAGCTCAGTCACCGACGTCTGAAGCGCAGTCACCGACGTCTGAAGTGCGTCCAACTTGTCGATGAGCACATTCGACAAGCGCTCGGCCCCCTGGGTGGTGGTGCTCATGTCCTTCCGGATGTCATCGCGCATCTTCCGAGTGATGCCCGTGACTTCACTCATACTGGAGGACTGACCCTGGACCAAACTCCGGACATTGTAGATCTCTTCCCGTACATGAGCCGTCATGTCAATCACGGCTGTGAAGGAAGGGACCAACTGAGAAGATACGGGTGCAGGAGTGGGAGCAGGCACCGCACCTCGGAGCTCCCGAAGCAGCTCATCCCTCAGATCTCGAACGATCTCCTGCCGCAGCTCCCGGAGCTGCTCAGGATCAATGCGGACCGCCGTAGATGGTGGAGCCGAGGAGGAGGGTCCGGCGGAGGTGGTAGGAGCAGGAGTGGATGGAAGATCTGGAAGGTCGGGGTAGTCGGAATCGGGCTCAGGACTGGGGGAAGGTCTGGTGGTCTGTGTGGTGAGGGACGACTTCCTAACCCAGATCCCCTCTCTCTTCCAAAACCCCATCCTGTGTAGGGTCCCTGCACGCGTGCGATCAGTCCATCGCAATGCGCAAAAGGGCTCCCCCTCAGGAATGGGAATCTCGTACTCCCTAAACAGAAGGGTGAATATCATGCCGTATGGGAGGGTGAGCCTAGGTCTATCTAGGGGCTCACACATATACCTATAGATGAGTTTGGGGAAGTTGATCGGGGTGTCCTGAAGAATATAAGACATAAGAGCTAGGTCCCTCTCATTTACAAAATCAAATCTCCCTGTCTTAGGGAAGATGGACCTAGACAAAATACTCAAGAGGATCCGCACCTCAATCGGTAGTGAGCTCGCGGATACCTCGTCTAGAGGTGACTGGGGTGGATGCCCTAGAACGGCCGTAAGGGCCTCAACCCTATCCTCAGGGTGTGTGGGAGCCACCCCTACTAATGGAAGGTGGAGGATGTGGGCAATAAGATCCTCCGTGACAAACAGAGAGACACCGGCTACAGTGCCCTCGATACCTCCATCTCCCCGATGGACGGTACCATAGAACTCTCTAACAAGGCCTGGATATGTGGGAAGGTCCAAAGTGAGGAAGTACTCTAGGCCCTGGGCTCTAAGCCTATCACCTATGGTGAACCCTTCCCGGGAGAGATAGTCGAAGTCGACATACCTCCCGGTGGTCACGGCCTTCCCGGCCAACGGCCTTGCGGGAACCGCCCTAGGCGGGGAACGAGCCGGAGGTGGTTGCCTCGCGGGATCGTGCCGCGCCTTGGAGCGCCGCTCGGGACCGGCCTCGGGTCGGGACCTCTTCCTAACTACGGTCTTATGCGGCATTTTGACCTAAAATGGGAGGAAAAACCTAGAGGACGGTGAAGGACCGACGGAAAAGACTCGGAACCGACCGGGAATGACCTAGGAAGGGAGGAGAACTCAATGTCCGGCGAAGAATCGACGGGAAAATGGCTTGGAGACGATCGGGGACGACCTAGGAGTCGGCTCTAGGGCTTTTTGAACAGTGGCGGCTTGAAAGAAAAGTGTTTTCGAAACGACAAATCTAGGATTAAAAAGTCGGATCCCGACTGCAAGTCGACTCCACTGAGTCGCGAGTCGACTCGACCTCGAGTCGACTCCAGAATATGCGCGAGTCGACTCTCCTTATGCGCCTGTGGACCTCGAGTCGACTCCCGACAGTATGCGAGTCGACTCCCCCTCTGCTGCCATCTTTGCGAGTCGACTCCCGCCAATGCACGAGTCGACTCCCCCTTAGGCGCCGGCTCTGAAACTTACTCGAGTCGTCTCTAACCTTGGCACGCACCTAAAAATCATGCTATAATCGTGCCAAATGAGGGAAAATCACCTAATTAAGATCTGATTTGATGATCATTGAAAAGGAACTCTATTTTAACCACATTGTAATCATCAAAATCAATGAATCTAGTGGAAACTACCACTAGGATGGATCAATCACTCCTAATCCCCTCCTAAGCACACTAAACCTCTCTTCACTTAGGGGTTTTGTAAAAATATCTGCTAATTGATTATCAGTACAAACAAATTGGAGTGTCACATCACCATTCAATACATGATCTCTTATGAAGTGATGTCTTATCTCAATGTGTTTAGTTCTTGAATGTTGAATTGGATTTTTAGTTAGATTTATGGCACTTGTATTATCACAATTAATGGGAATTTTATCTTGTTTAATGCCATAATCTTCTAATTGTTGTTTAATCCATAAGATTTGAGCACAACAACTCCCGGCTGCAACATATTCAGCTTCAGCAGTAGACAATGCAACCGAGTTTTGTTTCTTGCTAAACCATGAGATAAGATTTTCTCCTAGAAATTGACACGACCCGCTGGTACTTTTTCTATCAAGCTTACATCCAGCGAAGTCTGAATCTGTGTATCCTATTAAATTTAGGCTAGATTCTTTAGAGTACCATAGCCCTATGTTCTTAGTTCCTATTAAGTATTTAAAAATTCTCTTAACTGCAGCTTGGTGTGATTCTTTAGGATTAGCCTGATATCTAGCACACATGCACACACTAAACATAATATCAGGTCTACTTGCAGTAAGATACAGTAAAGATCCTATCATACCTCTATAAAGTTTTTGATCTACAGATTTACCTGATTCATCTTGGTCTAACTTGCATGATGAGCTCATGGGGGTGCTGATTGATTTGTTTCCCTCCATATCAAACTTCTTGAGCATCTCCTTGATATATTTGGCTTGATTGATGAAGATGCCTCCTTCTGACTGTTTGATTTGTAGCCCGAGGAAGTAGTTCAGCTCTCCCATCATGCTCATCTCAAACTCACTCTGCATCAAATCAGCAAACTCTTCGCAGAGGCGATTGTTAGTAGCACCGAAAATGATATCATCAACATAAATCTGTACTAATAACATATCTTTATTTTGCTTTTTCAGAAATAATGTTGTGTCTACATTTTCCCTAGAGAATTCATGTTCTAATAGAAATTTGCTAAGCCTCTCATACCATGCTCTAGGTGCTTGTTTTAAGCCATAAAGTGCTTTGTTCAGTTTATATACATGATTAGGGTATTGATGATTTTCAAAACCAGGAGGTTGTTCTACATATACCTCCTCATTAATATACCCATTTAAAAATGCACTTTTTACATCCATTTGAAATAGTTTGAAGTCCTTAGAGCATGCATATGCTAATAGTAGTCTAATCGCCTCAAGTCTAGCTACGGGAGCAAAGGTTTCATCAAAATCTATACCTTCTTCTTGATTATACCCCTTTGCTACTAGTCTAGCCTTATTCCTTATAACAATTCCATTTTCATCAAGTTTATTTTTATAAATCCATTTAGTACCAATAATTGGATATTCAGAAGGTCTCTCTACTAGATTCCACACTTTGTTTCTAGTAAATTGGTTTATTTCTTCTTGCATTGCATTTATCCAATTTACATCATTTTCGGCTTCTTCTATATGTTTGGGCTCAAAGTGTGAAACAAAAGCTAGATGGTTATTCAAATTCCTAAGGGATGCTCTAGTCCTAACGGGTTGAGATGGATCATCTAGAATTAGTTCCTTAGGATGCCAATGAGCATACCTCCAAGCTTTAGTTAGCCCATGATCCACAATAGCCTCTTGGCTTGATGAATCTCCTTCAATCAACTTTTGATTATCATCTTGTAATCCCATCTCATCTATCTTTTCTTCAAGTATTTCAACATCATCATCAAAATTAACCTTCTTACTAGACGAGATGTCGCTAGAGTCATCAAAAACAACATGTATAGATTCTTCTATAACTAAGGTTCTTTTATTAAAGACTCTATAGGCTTTACTAGTTGTAGAATAACCTAAGAATATTCCTTCATCAGATTTAGGGTCAAATTTCCCTAGATTATCTTTTCCATTATTATGCACAAAACACCTACATCCAAAAACATGAAAATAATTAACCTTTGGTTTTCTGTTTTTCCACAGTTCATAAGGTGTTTTCTTTATAATGGGTCTCAATAGAACTCTATTTAGTATGTGACAAGAGGTATTAATGGCTTCTCCCCAAAAGTACTTAGGGAGGTTACTTTCACATAACATAGTTCTAGCCATTTCCTCTAGTGTTCTATTCTTCCTTTCCACCACTCCATTTTGTTGTGGTGTCCTAGGTGCTGAGAAATTATGGGTTATCCCCTTCTTACTACAAAATTCATTAAATGACTGATTTTCGAATTCGGTACCATGGTCACTTCTAATGGCTATGACTGAAGACTCTCTAGCATTTGTTACTTCCTTATGGAACTTCTTAAACATAGAAAATGCTTGATCCTTATGCACTAGGAACATGACCCATGTGTACCTAGAGTAATCATCTACTATAACTAGACCATATTTATTTCCACCTAGGCTTGTTGTTCTAGTTGGACCAAATAGGTCCATGTGTAATAATTCTAGAGGCCTAGAGGTAGAGACACATTTTATGGATTTAAAAGAGTTCCTAGATTGTTTGCCAAATTGACATGCTTCACATATTTTGTTCTTTTCAAATTTTAATTTTGGCAAACCTATCACGGAGTCTCTTTTAACTAGTTTAGTTATTGTGTCCATGCTTGCATGACCTAACTTACGGTGCCATAACCAACTAGCATCATTATCTTTAGTTTCATTTACAACTAAACATTGGTTATGTTTTGCAAGATCTTCTAGGTCTACAACATATACATTTCCACGTCTAATCCCTTTAAAAACTAAACTATTATCATTAGGGTTTGTTATAATGCATAGTGATGGCTTAAACATAACATCATACCCTTTATCACATAATTGACTAATGCTTAATAAGTTATGCTTAAGACCATCAACATATCTAACATTATCAATAAAAGTAGAAGGGGTGATTTGAACTTTACCAATACCAATGATGTGACCTTGGTTGTTGTCTCCAAAAGTCACAGCACCTTCCTTCTTAGCTTCAAGGGTGAAAAATTGATCTTTGTCACCCGTCATGTGCCTTGAGCAGCCACTATCCAAGTACCAGCAGTTTTTGTTGACCTTGGCTGCAAGACACTCCTACACAAGCAAATCATGTCATCTTAGGTACCCAAGTTTTCTTGGGTCCTTCATGGTTAGTCAAGTTGGTTCCTTTTGGAACCCATACCCTTTTAATTTTCTTTTTTGTTTTATTTTTTCTAAAATTACACACATTTGCTTTATGACCTATAGTACCACAGCAAAAGCACGTTATTTTCTTAGTTTTAGTTTCCCCAGCTTTAACAAAGAAGTTACTAAGAAGTTTTTGTTTATTTCTTGGTTTATACCCTAAACCTGCTTTATTAAATACGGCTCGTTGACTATTAAGTATCATGTTTAATTTTTCAGAACTATATGTAAATTTTTCAACTAAGGGTTTGTATTTGTTAAGTTCTTTAGTTAGAGTTTGATTTTCTGCTTTTAGGTCATTAAGTTCTTTTGTGAGATCCTTATTTAAGATTTGTTTATGATTTTTAAGTTCTGAAAGTTCCTTAGTTAGTTTTTCATTATCCTTAGTTAAGGTACTAGTCTTTTGAGTTAAAAGTTGGTTGCTTGTCTTAAATTCTATATTTTCTTTGATGATTAAATCCTTATCCTTAACTAATTTATCATATTTATGTAGGTATGATTGATTAGCTATTTTTAGTTCTTTATTCTTAAGATTTATGGCCTTATATTCTACCATTAATTCATTAAATGCATCATAAAGTTCATCAAAAGAAAAATCAGGATGCGTATCGGAAGTTACCTCGTTTTCATTGGCCATGAAGCAGAAATTGGCCTTCTCTTCTTGTTCATCATCTGATGAGGAGGATGATGAGTCGGAGTCGGATAGTGTTGTGACAAGAGCCTTCTTCTTCTTGTACTTACTCCCCTTCTTCAGTAAGGGGCACTCAGCTCTTATGTGACCCGGCTTCTTGCACTCGTAACACCCAATCTCCTCATTTTTCCTTTCCTTACCTTTGTCCTTGTGGTAGGAATTTGAGTGGCCTCTCCTTTGATGATAGGACTTCTTGTGGTTGATGAATTTCTTGAACTTGCGCACAAGAAGAGCCTCACCATCATCTTCCTCATTCTCTTCTTCGTCACTGCTGCTACTGCAAGACAAGTCCTTGTTAGATGAAGTAGACTTAAGAGCTATTACCTTTTTCTTGTGGGAGGACTCCTCTTCGCTGTGTTGCTTCATGGTTAGCTCGTGAGTCATTAGGGATCCAAGGAGCTCTTCAAGTGGAAGCTTGTTCAAGTCTTTAGCTTCTTGGATTGCCGTCACCTTGGCTTCCCATGACCTTGGTAGACAGCGAAGTATTTTCCTGACAAGATCACTGTTAGTATAGCTCTTGCCAAGGCTTTTTAGGCCATTGACAATGTCAGTAAACCTAGTGAACATGCTAGTGATTGTCTCATTAGAATCCATTTTAAATAGTTCATACTTATGAACCAATATATTAATTTTGGATTCTTTAACTTGATTCGTGCCCTCATGGGTCACTTCAAGTCTATCCCAAATCTCTTTTGCAGAGTTGCAAGTAGAGACCCTATTGAATTCATTTCTATCCAAGGCACAATAAAACACATTCATAGCTTTAGAGTTTAGTTGTGCCTTCCTCATGTCATGTTCATCCCAATCCTTTTCTAGTTTGGGTACCTTGACACCCTCTACATATATGGATGGGATGTATGGGCCATTTACTATAATGGTCCACATCTCATAGTCTTGGGCTTGGATGAATATTCTCATCCTAGCCTTCCAGTATGAGTAGTCGGATCCATTAAAGAAAGGGGGTCTTTGGGTGGACTGACCCTCAATGTGGGAAGATCCAAATGGGGTTGTCATTTTGATCTTTTAACTCTTGGGTGGAAGAGTTTAGGCTCTGATACCACTTGTTGCCCAGATAGACAACCCAAGAGGGGGGGTGAATTGGGTTTTAAAATAATTTAGATAATTAAAACGATGTGGTTGACTAATTAAAAACTATTGCAAGTTATTTAATTAATGCTAAGTGCTGTGAGTGATGTGAGGGGAAGAAGAAGAGAGACAATCCAACACAAACACAAGGTTTTATAGTGGTTCGGAGCTAACCCTTGCTCCTACGTCCACTCCCCAAGTCTCACTTGGGAATTCACTATAACCCCCTTGGATTACAGCCGGTTGTTTTCCAAGCTCACAACCAAACTTGTTGTTTTACGAGCTCACAACGAACTCGGTCGGTTTTCCCAGGCTCACCGACTAGAACCGCCCCGATTATTTTCCCGGGATCACAATCAAACCCTTACACACGTTGGTTTTAACTCGGCTCACCAACCAACCTCAATCCCCTTGATTCAATCCCCGATTGAACCAAGTAAATACAAGTTGTAGAAAGAAAACAGAAAATGAGCTTCTCAAAAAGCAGATGAAAACAATATGAACAATAAATGAAGTTAAGAAGCCTCAAACGCTTTTAGATTGGAGATGAGGAATGGCTTCTTAAACTTCTGGTCTTCTCTTGAAAGAGTAGTCGACTTGAATGCAGGAGAAGGAGGCTTTAATTGCTGGGAAGATGTAGTTGGATGCAGTAAATGCAGATCTTCCTCTTTTTCGTTGAAGAGCACGTTGCAGAGCTTGAATGCTTGATTAGTTGGAGTGGAATAGTTGTTCTCTGCCTTGCTACAGTCCTCTGTGGCTATTTAAGCCAACCCCCACGGAAACTAGCCGTTAGAGTGCTTTTTCTGCCCGTTCTGCACACTCTGCGCAGCCTGACAATATGTCCGTTGGTGGGTTGGAGTCGACTCGTGCGATCAGGAGTCGACTCAACTGTAGCGGGAGTCGACTCAAGCTTTTCCGGAGTCGACTCGACAACTGTTCCAAATTTGAATTAAAGTTGCCTTCACGATTGGGAGTCGACTCGTCTTGACCTGGAGTCGACTCGCCAACTTCTGGAGCTGACTTGGCAATTTCGGAGTCGGCTCATCCACTGAAGTCCGTGGATCCAATTTTGAATTTTGTCCACTCGAGTCGACCCGACTGTCCTGGGAGTCGACTCGAATCTCAGAGCCCGAACTCCCGATCCTCTGTCTTTTGGCTGTCCAGTCTTGGAGTCGACTCGAATTTTCTCGGAGTCGACTCGGCTCTCAGTTTCCGAAATTTAGTCTTCTGCCTTTTGATGTGAAGCTGTCTTGGAGTCGACTCGAGATGTCTGGGAGTCGACTCGAATCTCAGAGGCAGTAACTTGATCTTCTGTCTGTTGATGATCGCGGAGTCTCGGAGTCGACTCGCGTACTGCGGGAGTCGACTCGAATCTCAGAGTCCCAAAAATGCTCTCTGACTTTTTCTTTGTGTTCCGCTGAGAGTCGACTCATGCTTTCTTTGGAGTCGACTTGCCAACCATTGGAGTCGACTCGCGTTCCACTGGAGTCGACTCGAATCTCAGACCCGAAAACTGCTCTCTGACTTTTTCTGTGTGTTCCTCTTGGAGTCGACTCTTACTACCCTGGAGTCGACTCGAGCTCGTGCCAGTGAACTTGATACGCTTGGAGTCGACTCGTGATACTCGGGAGTCGACTCGCGTCTCAGACTTTGGTTCAGGCTGACTTCTTAGCTTATCCAAAATACTATGAACCAAGTCTAGAGACACTTAGACAGGATTTTCACTGAAACACTCAATTGAATTCATTAGTAATTAAAAGATATACTCAAATGCTTTGAGCTCATCAAAATCAAATAGGGTTATGATCAATCACTCCACATTGTATTTATCCAAAATTAAGTACAAGTGTGATTACATATCAAGTGAGTCCTCAAGGGACTGTACAACATAAAGTAAAAAAGAGCATACAACTCTAGCCCTTGCTCAGTCTAGTGTGTTTGATGACCATGCTTAGCCCCTCATTAATGTTTCCCAGTTGTTCAAGAATCTCCGAGGTGGCTCTAGACTGAATTGTTGATATGTTGTTCACACTTTCTTGGAGGGTGTCAAGTTTGAAGATCAGTGCGTTGGCTAGTCTCTCAGCACCCTGACTCTGGTTGCCTAGTTCCTGTTTGATGCTATCTCGCATCTCTCTTGTGTTGTCCTTGACGTCACTTATGTTCTAGTATTGACCTTGAACTAGGCTACGGATGTTGAATATCTCCTCCCTCAGATTTGCAACCATCTCTGTCACGGCTGCTAAGGAGGGAACTAGCTGGGTGGAGGGAGCACTCTGAGGACCTCGGAGCTCCCTCAGTAGATCATCTCGCAGATCCCTCACAATCTCCTGCCGCAACTTCCGGAGCTGCTCAGAAGATATGCGAACCTCCAGTGGCTGCTGCTGAGTGAATGGGGCAGTGGAGGTGGAGGGCTCTGTAGGTGCAGGACCAGAGGTAGAAGGATGGTGGTCCTGGTCATGATCAGAGGTAGGAGAGTGATGAGTGGTAGGATCAGAAGAAGTGGATGGTCTCCGTACCCAGACTCCCTCTACCTTATGGAATCCCATCCTATGAAGAGTCCCCTCACCCATGCGATCTGTGTATCGCAGTGAGCGAGAGGGTTCTCCCTTAGGAATGGGGACCTCTAACTCCCTAAAAATCAAAGTGAACAGCATGCCATAGGGAAGACTGAGCCTAGGTTTATCTAGAGGCTCACAGAGGTACTTGTAGATAAGTTTGGGGAAGTTGATAGGAGTGTCCTGGAGGATATGGTACATCAGGGCTAGGTCCCTCTCGGAAATAAAGTCAAACCTCCCAGTCTTTGGGAAGAGAGTCCTAGAAATGACACTAAGGAGAAGCCGCATTTCAGCCGACAGCTGATTTGCGAACACCTCCTCTATGGGGGACTGTGGAGGACTCTCTAGACTGCTGTAATGGCCTCAGTCCTATCTAGAGGGTGAGTGGGAAAGATCCCTTCTTGGGAAAGATGGAGGACTTGAGAAATGAAGTCCTCCGAGATGAATATGGGGACACCTGCTACGGTTTCCTGGATACCACCACTACCCCGGGCTACAGTCCCATAAAACTCCCTAACTAACCCTGGGTAAGTTGGAAGGTCTAAAGAACAGAAAAAATCTAGCCCTTGTGCCCTAAGATGATGCCCTAGGGTGAAGCCTTCCCGGGAGAGGAAGTCAAAATCGACTTTCCTCCCGGTGGAGACCGCCTTCCCGGTGCACGGACGTGAGGGAACCGGCCTAGGCGGGGAAGAAACCGGAGGTGGTGGCTTCACGGGTTCATTCCGAGCCTTTGACCGTCGCTCGGCCCGCTCGCAGAGATGGGTCTCTTCCGGCTCGGGACAACCGCTTTCCTAGGCATTTTTGACCTAACGACGGGGAAGGACACGGAAACTAGGAGGAAGGCTCGACGGAAAAGACCTAGAATGGGTCGGAGACGGCTCTAGGGTTTTGGAACAGTGTCGGCTGTGAATAGAAGTGTCGATTGAACGTTTCGATTAGGGTTAAAACATCGGATTCCCGACCTCGAGTCGACTCCAGTAAGTCGCGAGTCGACTCGACCTCGAGTCGACTCCAAAATATGCGCGAGTCGACTCCCCCATGATGCCATCGACCTCGAGTCGACTCCGAAATATGCGCGAGTCGACTCCCCCATGATGCCATCGACCTCGAGTCGACTCCGAAATATGCGCGAGTCGACTCCCCCATGAGCCGACTCTAAATGTATCCGAGTCGACTCGAACTCTGGCACGCACCCAAAAATCATGTTGTTTTCGTGCCACATGAGATAGTTATAGACTTATCCATGATTTAGGAGCTGAATTGATGATCATAGATAAGAAATCCTATGTTTGCCTTAGACTAATCCTCAAAATCTATGAACTAGAGGAGAGTATCACGAGAATGGATCAATCACTCCTAACCCTCTTCTAAGTCTGCAAAATCGATCCTCACTCAGGGATTTTGTGAAGATATCAGCAAGTTGATCATCAGTACACACAAATTGAAGTGTCACATCACCATTCAGTACATGATCTCTTATGAAGTGATGTCTTATCTCAATATGTTTAGTTCTTGAGTGCTGAATTGGATTTTTAGTTAGATTAATGGCACTTGTATTATCACAGTTAATGGGAATTTTATCTTGTTTAATGCCATAATCTTCAAGTTGTTGTTTAATCCACAAGATTTGAGCACAACAACTCCCGGCAGCAACATATTCGGCTTCTGCCGTAGATAGTGCAACCGAGTTTTGTTTCTTGCTAAACCAAGAGATTAAATTTTCTCCTAAGAATTGACATGACCCGCTGGTGCTTTTTCTATCAAGTTTACAACCAGCAAAATCTGAATCTGTATACCCTATTAAGTTTATGCTAGATTCTTTGGAGTACCATAAACCTATATTTTTTGTTCCTATTAGGTACTTAAAGATTCTCTTAACTGCAATTAAATGCGATTCCTTAGGATTAGATTGATATCTAGCACACATGCATACACTAAACATGATATCAAGTCTACTTGCAGTGAGATATAATAAAGATCCTATCATACCTCTATACATCTTTTGATCTACTGATTTACCTGATTCATCTTGGTCTAGTTTGCATGATGAACTCATGGGTGTGCTGATTGACTTGTTTCCTTCTATATCAAACTTCTTAAGCATCTCCTTGATGTATTTAGCTTGATTGATGAAGATCCTTTCTTCAGATTATTTGATTTGGAGCCCGAGGAAATAGTTCAGCTCTCCCATCATGCTCATTTCAAATTCACTCTGCATTAGGTCAGCAAATTCTTCGCAGAGGCGATTGTTAGTAGCACCGAAAATAATATCATCTACATAAATCTGAACTACTAACATATCTTTATTTTTCCTTTTTAAAAACAATGTTGTATCAACGTTCCCTCTAGAGAATTCATGATCTAACAGAAATTTTCTAAGTCTTTCATACCATGCTCTAGGTGCTTGTTTCAAACCATAAAGTGCTTTGTTTAATTTATACACATGATTGGGGTATTGATGATTTTCAAAACCAGGAGGTTGTTCTACATACACCTCCTCATTAATATACCCATTCAAAAAGGCACTTTTTACATCCATTTGAAATAATTTGAAATCTTTAGAGCATACAAATGCTAGTAACAATCTAATTGCCTCAAGTCTAGCTACAGGAGCAAAGGTTTCATCAAAGTCTATACCTTCTGTTGCCCAAGGTGACAACCCAAGAGGGGGGGTGAATTGGGTTTTCTAAAAATTATGTTCCCTAATTTTTATTTTGAATAGAATGCAGCGGAATAATAAGATGTTAATTACTTAAGCTCTAGGCAATTACAAGTAAAGCAGTGGAAGATTAAGCTAGAGCAATTATACTATGGCTTTAGGGTGCAATTGATCTAAAACTAACTTATAGTTGTATGATCAATTTTAATTTATGTGTATGGTAAGAATGGAGTGGAAGCTAAGCAAATCACTTATAACTCTATAGAAAACAAAGCTAGAGATATTACACAATCAGGCATGAATGGAAGGCATGAAATACAAGAGATAAGGCATCACAAACTCAAAGATGTATAGTGGTTCGGTGCACCCCAGCACCTACATCCACTCCCCAAGACCTCTTGGGAATTTCACTATAATCCCTTAGATTACAGTCGGTTGTTTTACAAGCTCACAACCCAACTTGTTGTTTTGCGAGATCACAACGAACTCGGTCGGTTTTCCCAGGCTCACCGACTAGAACCAACCCCGATTGTTTTCCCGGGCTCACAATCAAACCCTTACACGTTGGTTTTACCCTAGGCTCACCAACAAACCTAAACACCGTTGGTTTTCCTTTGGCTCACCAACAAACCTTAACACCGTTGGTTTTCCCTTTGGCTCACCAACAAACCTTACACCGTTGGTTTTCCCTTTGGCTCACCAACAAACCTTTAACCCCTTGATTCAATCCCTTGATTGAATCAAGTTACAAGATATTAAGACAAAGAATAAAACAAATCAAAGCTTCTTAAACAAGCAGATATAACAATATAGACAAATAGAGTAAAGAGAAGCCCTTAATCGCGTTTTGAAGATGAAGGAGCTCGGCTTCTTCTTTACTTGACCCTCTTCTGATTTTGCTTGAAGTAGAGGATCACCGAGGCAGCACACAGATGGAGAAGAAGCTTCGGGATACACTTGGATGCTCTTCTTCTCTCTATTTCACTTTTGATGGCCCTTTTGTGCTTATGGGAGATTTTCCTTGTAATCTCTTTCCTAAATGTTTTTCTCCCACTTCCATACCTTCTCTCCTAGCTCTCCTCTTGATTTTATAGCTTTAGAGGGAGTCCCTGTTAGATGTATGCCCTAGAAGCCAATTTGGCTGACACATTGTTGATTCTAGGGACATAATTTTGTACTTGACTATTTATTATTGAATAAATAAAAGGCATCTTTTCATTCATATTGTTTATGTGTCTATGAATCGTCCAAGAAATTAATAAGATGATGATACATATTCTCAAGAGTTGAGAATTTGAGCCATGTATCATTGGTGATTAATTTCTAAATGCTCCTGATCAAAGGATCATCACGAGGACGGTGATCGATCCGATCAGTGCACAGATCACTCTCCTTCTGGATGGACGAGACTTGAGTCCACAGTGTAGGGACACTGAAGTGATAGTGCAGGTGCTTGTTAGAGAACAAGGGTACTGAGCGTGACCAATACAAGAAGTCACTTGGATGTCTATCCACTCGTCAGTGACTTGCTTGATGTTGCAGTAGTGTGACTGGTCCTTTGACCTGCGGTGCTTCGGCTGCTCACAGTGGGGTTATTGTAGTTTGACTGCACACATACATGGTCCCTAGCCATATGGGTCCATGCAGTGTAGATTGGCTGCAGTAAGTTCACTGTAGGAGTAGGGTATGCACCTATATGGAATCTATCGACCTTGATAGATAAGGAGAGATCCTATGTGATTTATAAGACTGAGTTCGTAAGACCTCGGCTGGGGCAGTATGCACAGTGGAGAAAGAGTTTCTCACTATCGAACTCGAGTCGAATAAATCTTGACATATGACAGACGATGGGGTTTGACGAGTTGTCCATGACCTCCGTCCTGTAGGGATCCACGATAGTAGGACTGTATCACATGTTAACTGCACCTAGAGGTTCATCATTCCATTCTGCTGGGTAGCCACTACATACTGCTAGGTGTCACTGGTGGATGGTGGGACTCATAGGGATTATCTTGATGATCGATAAACCCTAATGAGTTGAGTTGGAATCGTTCCAACCCATTGAAAGGAGTTTTCAATGATATAGTGATAGAGATCACAATATATCTCACTACCAGTCAGAATAGAACCTATGGGGTCACACACACTAGAAGTATTGACCGATCCGATGGTTGAAATCATGATTAGGAATCACAAGAAATCAATTTGATTGATAAGAAGTTGAAAAAGGAACAAAGGGAATTAATTAATTGGACTTGAAACAAGAGTCCTACTTCGGGTAGGATTCCTAGAGTCCTAATTGGATTAGGACTGGGAATCCTAGTTGGAGTAGGACTGGGATTCCTATTTAGAATAGGATTCCTCAATCCTAATGAGATTAGGAGTTTTGAATCAAAATTGGATTCCTACTTGGAGTAGGATTCCTAGAAATCCTAATTGGATTAGGACTTTGGATTCAAATAGAGTCCTAATTGGATTAGGACTAAAATTAAACAAATCCTAATTAGATTAGGATTCCTCAAGTCTAAATTAATTAATAATCTAATGAATCAACATGACTCCTAATTGGATTAGGATTGAAGAGTTCAATTGAGTCATGATTCATCCAAGTCCTAATTGGATTAGGACTAGCATAGATTGAACCCAAAATTGGCTAATCCTAATTAGATTAGGATTAAACCATGAGAGAGGCACCTAATCCTTTTTGGAAGAGGATTAGGTTAACCAAGTAAGAGGGACATCAGCCCCTCTCCACTTGGCTAGGGCGACATGAGGAGCTAGGGCCGGCGCCCCTTCTTAGGTAAGTTGTCATGGAACTCCTAAATGTTAGGAGCTCCAATCCCTTTAAGAAGAGGACTAGGGGCCGGCGCCCTAGGTATTGGATTCCTCTCTTCCCTTGGTGCCGTGGCCACCCTCTCCCTCCCTTGTTTCAGCCGACAGCAAGGAAAAGAAAAGAAGGTGCTTGACGGGTCCCTTCCTCCTCCCTCCTTGTTCCAACGCAAGACAAAGAAGAAGGCTGCGAAAGGCTGTGATCTTCTTCCTCTTCTTCATCCTTCTTCTTCCTCCTCTCAAGTGCAATCAAGAGTTGATTGAAAGAGAGGAGATCAGCCATCAAAAGCTATCTCTGCAAGGGAGCTAGCACCCCGGTGAGATAGAGAGCTTGGATCGGATCCTGCTTCGTGTGGATACCCGTAGAGGCCGGACGTTTGAACGGCTTCAAGCGAACCCTCTTCCTAAAACCACGAATTCAGATTCGCGGTGATCATCTACCCGCGCAAGGTGAAGATTTGATCTTCCTATTAGTTTTAAAAGGATTTAATTCTTACCTAATTACGAAAGGTCTCGAAACAACGTTCATGAGATGAACGTCGAACTCGTGCATGCCGATTCCGCTGCCATCTGAAAAATTTTTGAAATATCAGCGGCATGGGCGGGTTCCCAACAGTGGTATCAGAGCCTAGGCTTCGTAGATTAAGGTAAGAATTAAATATCTAAAGGCATATTAGATCTGAAAATTAAATGATCATGCATGCTGAAAAATTCTGCATGCAGATTTTTCAGGGGTGCTGATTTTTACATGCTGATTTTTATGTGATAAAAAGATGATTCTAATTGCATTGTTAATGGGATTACAAAGTTTAGAATCATGATTAGCATGATCAGCGACCTATGTCATGATATAATCAGTTAAGTTTCAGATCTGAAAATTATAATTGTAGCATACGGTGATGATCATAGGATTCAACCCCTTTTGGTATCAAATGTAATGACCTGCGATGTGATCTGCGATGTCATGTAATTTTTCAGATGCTTGCATGCATCTTATTTGATGTTTTGAGAGGCCTGCGTGCCTCCTAAAAGGAGATGTAAATTATTTTTATTTTTATTTTACATCTGGTTGTATTTCTGTGATGTGATGTACATCAACGATCAAGTTGAAGCAAAGGCATGAGATGAAAGGTGATCCAAGCGGTTGATGGCGATGGGATCAAGGGTTGATCAAGGATCGAATCAAGGAGGCTTGGAACCAATTCAAGAGTTGAAGACCACTTGATCAATTGATGTGCATGTGCTTGTAATACGACCTAATTAGAATCCATGATCATCACCTAGTTAAAGTTTAGCTTTAATTATTGCCGCGATTATAACTGCCTGCAATGCGCCGTTTGCATGTGATGTGAATGAGAGTCGGGTAGATAGGTCTACATGTGATGTAGCAAACCCAATTGAGACCTAAATCAAAACCTCCTCAATCAAGTCGAGAGTGAACCGACATGAGCAAGTCATATTAGATTAATTGATCTAATTGGTGTCTAGGAAAGCATGAAAGGTGGTTACTTAATTAGGACCTTACTCTCTGAGTAAGGGGAGCCTCCCACCTGCTTACCTGGCCAATTGTTCGATTACCTCTTATGAAAGGCTCAAGTTGCAAACACTAAGACCTGATTAACCAATATTAAGTCAATAGGTCTTCCACTGTAGTAGAGCTGCTAAGGCCTTTCTGATGTTGACTTGTCTCGGCTGGATACAGTGGTCAAGTTGCATTGGGGGGCTGGACCTCTCTATAGACATGAGATGTTGTAGGGTAAAGGTGGGGTTGGGCACCAATAACTGTTAGGTGAGGACCCAATGACGACTTTATTCCTACGGTTATACGGTGGGTCTGACTTAACTAAGAAATGGGACCAATAACTGTTAGGTGAGGTCTTCATGGCTTAGAGACCAAGTTGCACTGCAACATGCTTGAGAAGCATTGTACAAGAGTTGTACACTCATCCATCTATGTGTCACCAATAACTGTTAGGTGAGGTGGCATGTGAATTGGTGGGACCGCAGTACCCACTAGAAACCCTAGTCGTGTGGGATTTCCGTTTTTCTACCAGGGGAGTGTGAGGAATTCGAGAAAATAGTGGGAGTCATATTTGTTCTAAAAGACCTTAGGACAGATTAGGATCAAGTACAAGAGTCTAACTAGAATCTTTACTCTCTGCAGATACAATGTCGGCTTCAAACCCTTTGACCCGTATTCTTGAGACCAACCGACTGACCGGAACCAATTACAAGGACTGGCTTAGAAATCTCAAAATAGTTTTGGACTGTGAGAAGATAGGCTATATACTCGATTCAGATATCCCCACATTACCAGCACGTCCCACTGATGTTCAGCGTGAGATGCATAAAAAGTGGTTGGACGATGACATTAGAGTAAAATGCTATATGATGGCATCTATGTCTAATGAACTCCAATGCCAGCATGAAAATATAAAGACTGCTAGGGACATACTGGCACACCTACAAGAGTTGTATGGTGAGCAGAGTCGCACAGCTCGTTTTGAAGTGTCCAAGAGGCTTTTCAAAGCGAAGATGCGCGAAGGGCAGTCTGTCCATGATCACGGTCTGACCATGATCAAGGACCTAGAGGAGCTTGAGAAGCTCGGTATGGACATGCACAAGGAATTGCAAGTGGATTTGATCCTACAGTCACTTCCTGATTCATTTGGTCAGTTTATAGTAAACTACCACATGAATAAGATTGAATGCACTAAGACTGAACTAATCAACATGTTGGTAACTGCTGAGGGAGCCTTGAAAGGTTCAAGGGGCAATGTCCTCGCTGCTGAGTTGACTTCTGGTTCCAAGAGAAAGTCTACTTGGAAGAAAAAGAAGCCTGCAAAGAAGCAGAAGAAAGACAAGAAGCCAAAGAAGGAAGTTCAAAAGAAAAAGGCTAACGACAAAGGAAAATGTTTCCACTGCAATGTCGAAGGCCACTGGAAGAGAAACTGTCCTTCATACCTCGAGAGCCTAAAGAACAAGAAAGGTGACACACCTTCAGAAGGTATAGACTTGCTCATTATTGAAACTAATCTAACGGTTTCTTCTACTTCTAGTTGGGTTATAGATTCTGGTTCTAGTGCTCATTTGTGCACTACCATGCAGGGTCTAAAGGAAAGTAGAAGGCTGGCGGAAGGTGCGGTAACCCTTCGGGTTGGCAACGGGGCAAAAGTTGCTGCTGTGGCTGTGGGCACCTACCATCTGCGACTACCGTCTGGATTTAGTTTAATACTTAGAGACTGTTATTATGTACCTGTTGCTAGCAGAAATTTGATTTCTGTTTCATGTCTAGCACAGGAAGGTCATGTTTTTACATTTGACAAAGACTGCTGTTCTATTTATTTAAGAAATAAAATAGTCGCACGTGGTTTTATGATTGACAGTCTCTACCATTTACATATGGATGTATCTGTGAATGTTACCGAGCAAGATGTGAGTGCCAAAGGATCCAAAAGATCCAGAGATGAGATAAACCAAAAATATTTGTGGCACCTCAGACTTGGCCATATTGGAGAAGATAGAATGAACAAAATGGATAAAGATGGGCTTTTAGGTTCATTGACTTCCGAGTCATATCCAGTTTGCGAGTCCTGTCTTCAAGGAAAGATGGCTAGACTACCCTTTGTAGGACATGGGGAGAGGACCACTGAAATACTTACCCTAGTACATACAGATGTATGTGGCCCATTCGATGTGCTAGCCAGGGGACGTTATTCTTACTTCATTACCTTTACCGATGATTATTCACGGTATGGGTATGTGTATCTTATGAGACACAAGTCTGAATCCTTTGAAAAGTTCAAAGAGTTCAAGAATGAAGTAGAAAAACAAACTGGAAAACCTCTTAAGGCTCTTCGATCAGATCGGGGAGGAGAATACCTTAGTGGGGAATTCCGGGACTATCTCAAAGAAAACGGCATAGTCTCACAATGGACACCTCCGGGTACACCTCAACTCAACGGGGTGTCAGAGAGGAGAAATCGGACCCTATTGGATATGGTCAGGTCCATGATGAGCTTCACTGATTTACCTATGTTCCTTTGGGGAGATGCCTTACTCACAGCGATTTATTTATTGAATAGAGTTTCCTCTAAATCCGTTCCTACCACACCGTATGAGATATGGCATGGTAAGAAACCAAGTCTGGGTCATCTCAAGATTTGGGGGTGTCCGGCCCACGTCAAGCGACTACAGGCGGACAAGTTAGAGGCTAGGACCATAAGTGCTCGTTTTATAGGATATCCTAAAGAGTCATTAGGATACAATTTTTACGTCTCAGAGGATCACAATGTGTTTGTGAGCCGTCATGCCATCTTCTTGGAAAATCAGTTTATCCTTGATAGAGGCAGTGGGAGGAAAATTGAGCTTGAAGAGAAAGTCTCTGAAAAGCAACGAGTCATGGATCCTATAGAACCTATTCATAAGGAGCCAGTACACGATGTCCCTCAACCACCTCGTAGATCTAGTAGGGTCTCCCATCCTCCCGATAGATACTTAGGTATACTAGAAGAGGATACCGAGAAAATGTTCCTAGTGGGAGATAGGGATCACATACAGGATCCCAAAACCTACAACGAGGCGATATCTGATATCGATTCCGAGAAATGGCTGAAAGCTATGAAGTCAGAGATAGACTCCATGCATTCCAACCAAGTCTGGACCTTAGTAGATCCACCAGAAGGTATTGTACCTATTGGATGCAAATGGATCTACAAAAGGAAAATAGGTTCGGATGGAGAGGTAGAGACCTATAAGGCAAGGCTTGTGGCGAAAGGGTATAGTCAGCGCGAAGGTATTGACTATCAGGAGACCTTTTCACCTGTAGCCATGCTAAAATCCATCCGGACATTGCTTGCCATTGCAGCATTTCATGACTATGAAATCTGGCAGATGGATGTGAAAACTGCTTTCCTGAATGGATATCTTGATGAAGATATCTATATGGAACAGCCTTTGGGTTTCACTTCCAGTGATGGAGATCACAAGGTCTGCAAGCTGCAAAGGTCCATCTATGGACTAAAGCAAGCCTCTCGGAGTTGGAACACTCGTTTCGATGATGCAATCAAAACGTTTGATTTCATCAAAAACGAAGAGGAACCATGTGTTTATAAAAAAGGTTAGTGGGAGTGCTGTCATTTTTCTCGTACTGTACGTAGATGACATTCTCCTGATTGGGAATGATATTCCCATGTTAACCTCGGTCAAGGTCTGGTTGTCAAAAGAATTCTCCATGAAAGACCTTGGGGAAGCATCCTATATTTTGGGAATAAAGGTCTATAGAGATAGATCTAAAAGGATGCTTGGCCTTTCACAGAAGATGTACATAGAGGAGGTGCTGAAGAGGTTCAGCATGGAAAACTCCAAGAGGGGTCTCTTACCCCTAAGGCATGGAATTCATCTCTCCAAGAAGATGTGCCCCAACACATCTGAGGAGATTCAACGCATGAGCAAGATTCCTTATGCATCAGCAATAGGAAGCCTCATGTATGCCATGCTATGTACACGACCTGATATAGCTCTTGCTGTGAGTGTCACAAGCAGATATCAGTCGAATCCAGGTGAAGAACACTGGACAGCTGTGAAGAATATTCTTAAGTACTTGAGAAGAACTAAAGATTTATTCTTGGTTTTTGGAGGATCATCAGAGTTAAAGGTAGAAGGGTACACAGATTCAGACTTCATGACTGATGTCGATGACAGGAAGTCAACATCTGGATACGTGTTCTTGTGCAATGGTGGTACGGTGAATTGGAAGAGTTCTAAACAACCGATCATTGCTGATTCTACTATGGAAGCCGAATACATCGCCGCCTCTGAAGCTGCTAAGGAAGGCTTCTGGTTCAAGAAATTCATTGCAGAGCTGGATGTGATGACATCAGATGCCATAACACTCTACTGCGATAACAATGGCGCCATAGCCCTTGCTAAGGAGCCAAGGTCTCATCAGAAGTCTAAGCATATAGAGCGGCGCTTTCACCTCATACGCGACTATGTGGAGAAGAAATATGTAGAGGTGCAGAGAGTAGACTCCGCGGATAACGTGGCAGACCCTTTCACTAAGCAGCTGAGTCAGCAAAAGACTGAAGCCCACCTTGAGAAGATGGGCCTAAGATATATGACCAATTGGCTTTAGTGCAAGTGGGAGATTGTTAGATGTATGCCCTAGAAGCCAATTTGGCTGACACATTGTTGATTCTAGGGACATAATTTTGTACTTGACTATTTATTATTGAATAAATAAAAGGCATCTTTTCATTCATATTGTTTATGTGTCTATGAATCGTCCAAGAAATTAATAAGATGATGATACATATTCTCAAGAGTTGAGAATTTGAGCCATGTATCATTGGTGATTAATTTCTAAATGCTCCTGATCAAAGGATCATCACGAGGACGGTGATCGATCCGATCAGTGCACAGATCACTCTCCTTCTGGATGGACGAGACTTGAGTCCACAGTGTAGGGACACTGAAGTGATAGTGCAGGTGCTTGTTAGAGAACAAGGGTACTGAGCGTGACCAATACAAGAAGTCACTTGGATGTCTATCCACTCGTCAGTGACTTGCTTGATGTTGCAGTAGTGTGACTGGTCCTTTGACCTGCGGTGCTTCGGCTGCTCACAGTGGGGTTATTGTATTTTGACTGCACACATACATGGTCCCTAGCCATATGGGTCCATGCAGTGTAGATTGGCTGCAGTAAGTTCACTGTAGGAGTAGGGTATGCACCTATATAGAATCTATCGACCTTGATAGATAAGGAGAGATCCTATGTGATTTATAAGACTGAGTTCGTAAGACCTCGGCCGGGGCAGTATGCACAGTGGAGAAAGAGTTTCTCACTATCGAACTCGAGTCGAATAAATCTTGACATATGACAGACGATGGGGTTTGACGAGTTGTCCATGACCTCCGTCCTGTAGGGATCCACGATAGTAGGACTGTATCACATGTTAACTGCACCTAGAGGTTCATCATTCCATTCTGCTGGGTAGCCACTACATGCTGCTAGGTGTCACTGGTGGATGGTGGGACTCATAGGGATTATCTTGATGATCGATAAACCCTAATGAGTTGAGTTGGAATCGTTCCAACCCATTGAAAGGAGTTTTCAATGATATAGTGATAGAGATCACAATATATCTCACTACCAGTCAGAATAGAACCTATGGGGTCACACACACTAGAAGTATTGACCGATCCGATGGTTGAAATCATGATTAGGAATCACAAGAAATCAATTTGATTGATAAGAAGTTGAAAAAGGAACAAAGGGAATTAATTAATTGGACTTGAAACAAGAGTCCTACTTCGGGTAGGATTCCTAGAGTCCTAATTGGATTAGGACTGGGAATCCTAGTTGGAGTAGGACTGGGATTCCTATTTGGAATAGGATTCCTCAATCCTAATGAGATTAGGAGTTTTGAATCAAAATTGGATTCCTACTTGGAGTAGGATTCCTAGAAATCCTAATTGGATTAGGACTTTGGATTCAAATAGAGTCCTAATTGGATTAGGACTAAAATTAAACAAATCCTAATTAGATTAGGATTCCTCAAGTCTAAATTAATTAATAATCTAATGAATCAACATGACTCCTAATTGGATTAGGATTGAAGAGTTCAATTGAGTCATGATTCATCCAAGTCCTAATTGGATTAGGACTAGCATAGATTGAACCCAAAATTGGCTAATCCTAATTAGATTAGGATTAAACCATGAGAGAGGCACCTAATCCTTTTTGGAAGAGGATTAGGTTAACCAAGTAAGAGGGACATCAGCCCCTCTCCACTTGGCTAGGGCGACATGAGGAGCTAGGGCCGGCGCCCCTTCTTAGGTAAGTTGTCATGGAACTCCTAAATGTTAGGAGCTCCAATCCCTTTAAGAAGAGGACTAGGGGCCGGCGCCCTAGGTATTGGATTCCTCTCTTCCCTTGGTGCCGTGGCCACCCTCTCCCTCCCTTGTTTCAGCCGACAGCAAGGAAAAGAAAAGAAGGTGCTTGACGGGTCCCTTCCTCCTCCCTCCTTGTTCCAACGCAAGACAAAGAAGAAGGCTGCGAAAGGCTGTGATCTTCTTCCTCTTCTTCATCCTTCTTCTTCCTCCTCTCAAGTGCAATCAAGAGTTGATTGAAAGAGAGGAGATCAGCCATCAAAAGCTATCTCTGCAAGGGAGCTAGCACCCCGGTGAGATAGAGAGCTTGGATCGGATCCTGCTTCGTGTGGATACCCGTAGAGGCCGGACGTTTGAACGGCTTCAAGCGAACCCTCTTCCTAAAACCACGAATTCAGATTCGCGGTGATCATCTACCCGCGCAAGGTGAAGATTTGATCTTCCTATTAGTTTTAAAAGGATTTAATTCTTACCTAATTACGAAAGGTCTCGAAACAACGTTCATGAGATGAACGCCGAACTCGTGCATGCCGATTCCGCTGCCATCTGAAAAATTTTTGAAATATCAGCGGCATGGGCGGGTTCCCAACAGTCCCAACAAAAATCTAGCCGTTAGAGACAAAAATAGAGCCGTTGGAATCAAGAAAAAACTAGCCGTTATGCCTCCCAGCATGCTGGAGTCGACTCGGCTGAAGTACGAGTCGACTCTGCTGAAAATCAACTTTCTGTTTTGTCTGTTTGCAGTCCTGGAGCTGACCTGGGAGTCGACTCGAGCAGGAGTCGACCTGGGAGTCGACTCGAGCACTGTAGCACTGAAAAACAACTCTCTGTTTTTTGTTTGTTCTCAGTCGGAGTCGACTCGTAAAGTTCCGGAGTCGACTCGAGCACTGTTCCTTGAAACTCTAGAGTGCCAGAGTCGACTCGAAACTTCCAGGAGTCGACTCGAGGACTATTCTTTTGAATTTTTCTTTGAATTTGCTCCTTCAACTTGAATTCTTTGAACTTGAAACTTGGGCCAATGAATTGTAGCTTTCTTCCAACTTTTCTTGAGAACTTTGGAGGCCTTCTTGTATTCTTCCAACTTGCTATGTTCCTTGCAAAATAAATATCTTTCTCCTTGCAACACAAACATTAGTATTTATACTTCAAGGTTTTGTGATCATCAAAATCAATCTTTGAATCAATCTTTGGGTCATCAGTCTCCCCCTTTTTGATGATGACAAAACTTGGAGTATATGCAATATAAAAGATATTGTTTTCTAGAAGTAATACATAGCAAAGTTGCATGAAGTAGAAAACATATATATTTAAAAAAACATACTTCATGATAATGCTTTAGATTTAATCAACTTAAGATAATCAATATATGTCAATTCCAGCTGATTTGTATTCAATTCAAAACATAAAGCATTATGAGCATATACTTAGATATTTCTCCCCCTTTTTGACAACATCAAAAAGATAGGGAAACATTAAGCACAAAGATCAGAATACTCATATATTTCTTTTCCTTATTGTACTCTGATTTGAATGTTAAATTATTGCAAGGATATGAATCATATAACTCAAGGCAATAATATTGGAATCAGATTAATGAGCACAGATCAGAGCCAATTAAGATAATTTCAGAACAGAACATTAAATGTGATTTCAAGAAGTTTTCTAATTTGATACCACAGATAGTTTTCTATTCAAGTGTAGGTGGAATCTTCCTTAGGTTAATTCAAGAAGTACTACAAATGATATTCAAAGAAAACACGAGTGGAAATCTAACCTCTCTTCAATAATAAGTATGAAAGCTTGTTCATTTAAGACCTTTTGCCCAATCTTTTAAGTATTTTATCAAACATGAGAGCAATTTTAGTTAATTTTCAGAGTAAAAGATCAAAACTTATATATTTGAGAGACATATCATCATGTTGGATCATTAATTTTTAATGTCTTCAAAGTTCTTTTATTCCTTTAGAAAATAAGCACAATTTGATACATATATAAAAATATGAATTGGCACAGAATTGACGTTCTAAAGAGCAAGCTAATTAGGACTTATTAGTGAATTTCAAAATAAATTTTCTAAGAGATACTCAAGACCATTCAACACGTAATTCTCCCCCTTTGTCATTAAGTTAAAGGCTCTTAAGATCAACTTGCAATTTGGTTCATGATTTATGCATAAGATATACTAACCAAATAACACGCCTTAAGGTGTATCATAAAGGTTTTCAGATTCAAATTTCAGATGATACATATTGGAGAGTATTAGGATCACTTTTCATTTAGTATTCTTTCTCTCTCCTTTATAAATTTATGCAATTAAGTTCCATCAGACCTCTCCTTCTGAAATTTTCTTTCTCTCCCTCAATTGATCATTCCATCTAAGAGTTTTAAAATTTGAAGATAATGTTCAATAAAATCGTCAATCTCAAAAATATATTTTCTATAAGTTTCAGCTTATTTTCACAAGACTCAAGGTTTGAGATAAGACAACCTTTATAGAACTCATCTCAAGGTAATTAAAGCATGTCTTGCAATATAAGGAGGTTCATCAAAATCAATCCATAAAGTGCAAGGTATGCATCAAATTGAAGTGACTTTAGGATAAGATACTGAATATCTAAAGCTCCCCCTTAAAAGATGCATTCTTCTTTAATCTTTCTTTTCTTTTGTCGAATTTCAGATTTTAATGATAAACGTGAATAGAGCTGAAACTTTATGATATCAAGAATGTAGAGTGATCTAGAATTATTCAAAATTTATAGAAATCACTCTTTCTAATCCTTTAAGAACAAGTTATGCTTTCTCCTAATCTTAGAGAAAATGTATAGAAATATTAATCAGAAAATGATTCATTTGAAGCTCAGTTTCTTTCAAAAGCATTTACATTTTCTTTCTTTTAGAATCATTTGAGTGAGCTGAAATATTTCTAGCCTTAAGATCATTCACTCTATTGATGGAAGTCTTTAATAATATAGGAGAGAAGAACATATAGATGATCATTGAAATATTCATATATTTATAGAACTCAATTTCTTAATCATAGTTTTTCAGCAATGTATACATGAAGCACAATAAATATTTTTTAATATCAAAATAAAGTCATATATTTAAAAATCTTTGCTTGCAATCAAGATCATTGAAAGACACATCATTTAGACCAATATTAGTATACTTTGAAGATAAGAAATGATATGTTTCGGATGCGTATCGGAGCAATCAACCAAGGCATCAAAATTAATTCTGTTTTTCTTAAATTAAGACTTTATTTAGAAATCATATTAAGTTTAAGCTTTTATACAAAATCAGATTCTGAATTTCATAAAGATTTTCAATAGAAGCTTTCAAAGTCATAATTTGAGATATGTATCTTCCTCATTGTAGCTCATCTTAAACCATTACGATTGAAAACTCATATTTCAAACATATAAGAGCATATTCAGATTCTTTGTATTTAATGTTGAGTTTTGGTACAACTTAGAACATTATATACCAAATTTAGGCAAGTTGATGGATAAAAATAGAATCAATTCATTTTCCCTAAATAGAGATATCCTTTTCTACAATTTTATTCAATTTTCAGATTTTAGGGATGATTGTTAATGACAAATCTGAAATTTCTTCCCAATAGAACCAAACAAAAGATGTTATGTATCATTTCAAACATTCAATCAAATTGTCCAAGTATGAAGCATTACAAAATATTGAGAACCCATAATTCAAGACATTATGTCACATGCAAAATATATTATGTGTTAAGTCATGTATTAAAATATTAAGAACAAGCATGTCAAGAATCAAACTCAATTCTTTTCAAATAAACTCCTCCTATTAAATATAATCTTGCAATGATTTCATCCTTAAAGTATGTTTTCAAGTGATTAAAAATTTGACTTGATTCTTCTTATATACTTTCATTAACTTTGTCTTTCATTTTTACTTTCTTGTGCTCTATACTCTATTTGCTCCCTATCCGGTGGAGTTGGAAAGGGGCACGAGGTACTACCACTAGCCTCCCTCTTGTGCCGTCCCTAATATGCCCTACACCGAATAGTTGGGTCAAATAGTGCCGGGTACTACCACTAGCCTCTCCATTGGCACCATTCCTATGATGAGCAATATAGAAAGGTTAAGATGTTTACTTCAAACTCTCCCTGTTTGAGTGTAATCAATTATGGATTTTATCCCTTTCATATGTGCCGAATATATTATGCTTGTTTTACTTTTCCTTAAGATTGAAGTATTTGCCTTTTACTTAGATCTTTATCTCTCTTGAATAATGTTCATTTTCTTTCCTTTATCTCTCTTTCATTTTGTTATTCTCAAGTAATTTATATGGAGGAGCAGAATAAAGAAATGATCAAATGTATCATATAGAGGTATATCATGCAAACAACATTTTCATTATGCCCAAGAATTCGTAGCATCTCACAAGTCATTCTAAATCAACGTTTTAATCATATACTTGTGTGTTTCATGGTTATGATATAGCCATAGAAAAATTTTAGTTTGAACAAACCATGAAACAATTTCCAAATGCATAAGTCAATTAATACATATATGGACATGATATCCAAAAGATTAACAATTAATGATTTTAATCATGTCATAATAAGATTTAAGGTCATTGACTTTGCTTGGCTAATTTATGAGAGAGATATCTAGAATTATATATTCTTCAGTCAAATACCTACAGATTTCTTATGTATGAATTTTTGGCTGAAGAAGGTCTTCTCTCTTGTTTGCATGTGAATGTTTTAGTGTATCTTACATGAAGATATCCTTCAAGTTGAAATTTCTCATTATTCTTTCTTGAAGGAAGGTCATTAGTTTCTTTAAGATACAAATCATTCATCCAACATATATAATAATTTTTTAATTAGATGACTCAATATAAGATATGACAATAGTTACATGTTGAGTCACTTTACTCAAGAGATTGCCTAAAATATAAGTAAGCACATATCACTTGAACTCAAAAGATAGTTTCATTAACCAAGATAGTTCAAGGACAAGCATGTGAGGCAATAGGAAGATTTACCAAGGTCAAATCAATTTCAAAATCGATTTAGCTTAGATTTTATTTGCTTAAGATGATTATCAATAAGATATGTTAACTAAGTTTTAATCAACTTATCTTAAACATTTGTTTCTATCAAAATTCATATTATGATTTATTGGTTATCAATATGATTAATTAAAGTTAGATTGAAGTCTTGCACAAGGTCACATAATGAGCATACAATCTAGTCTACTTGCCGTATGATAAAATAATTATTCTATCATGCTTCAATACAGCTTTAAACAATAGATCTACTTTGCTCACCCTTTTCAATTTCTACAAGATGGGGTCATAGATATACCTTCTTCATGCCAATCTTCTATAAGAGTTTTCTTGTGGACTAACGTTGGTCAATGAAGATCCCCTTTCCTGTTTGTCTTAATTTGGAGTTTGAGAGAAGATATTAATTCATTCATCATATTTCAAACTCACTTTGCAATATAACTTTTCATTAAATTTTCATTGGTAGAACAAGAATGATGCCATCAATGTGTGCTATGAGCAAGCAAGATATCATAGATTCTTCTTTTTGATGCATAGATTTATCACTATTACTTCCTATCAAAAAGGTTACTTAAGCTTTTATATATCATGCTTTTGATGCTTGTTTTAAATCATATATTGCTTTATTATATTCGTAATGAGTGTTTTAGTTTTCAGATTATTATATGAGAGAAAAAGAAAATCATATACATGTCAAATAATCTGATTTTAGTGTCTTCATGAAGGATCATTAGTCTCATAAAGAATAAGATGAATTGATATTTCTGCAACTAAAATCTTTTCATTGAATATTCTATATGCATTGCTTGATGAGTGATATCCAAGGATAGAGGTATCTTTATCAGATTTGGCATTATTTTCATAAGATCATATCAAGCATATCGTGTATGACTGAAAAATATGAAAGATATGCAATGGTTCATTTCCAATTTTTTAGAAGATCAAAAGGAATTTTCATCAAAAATAGATCTAATAGAAATCATATGTAAGACAAACAGTGATGATAGCTTTTAAGGATGACTATCATACACAATTGTCTTTTTCATTTCTTCAAGAATTCTATTAATCCTATTTTACTTAAGGTGTTCTTGGTGCAGACACAATTGTATTCAATATTATTTTCTATGCACAACTTAACATAAAATTGGTTTTCAAAAACTATGCCATGATACTTTACTTTCATAGTTTGCAAACCTTTATCATTTGATCGCTTTTTGTGAGTTTGTGCCAATGCAGAAAATATTTCAATTTGAGTGCCAAGAACAATGCTAATGTAAGCTTTTGAAAACTTGGTGTTGGAAACAACATCTTTAGATTTAGAAATGATTTTTGTTTGTTTCCTTAGTTAGCATGTATAGCAAAACTTTGACCTTACAGGAGATAATCTAAGTAAACCGATGACAAGGTCTTTTGAAATTAGGTCCATACTAGCATACGGTAAGTTTACATGCCAAAAAGGATCCTTTGATCTTAGTATTTAAATACATATATTCAAAGGTATACCAAATACACATTCTCATGTTTATGATCAATAAAAATAATGCCATGGATAAGAATTCTTAATCAAGCATATAGAGAATTCATAGAGTTATTTTTAATCAATTAAAATTAATTAATCATTTAGCAACTTATCCAATAGTGAGTGGAACATATTATAAAATGAAGTGATTTAAATATATTTTCTTTTCATACCAATAAAATATCACTTATATCACAAAAATGATTAATACTTGCAAGTTATGTTTTAATCAACTAATAAAGTAATTTCAATACGAGAGGATGCAAGTATTACTTATTTCATTATTTCTTTCATTTAACTCATTCTTCTTAATTACATTTTAAATTCAATCCTTTAACACATGTCTAGAGCACCCATTGTTTAGATAACATTTCTCATTAGAACCTAGGATAGCTAGACATGCTTGCTGAAAAATAATCATATTTTCAACTTAGGAACCCAAGCTCTTTTGGGTCCTTGTAGGTTAGCTATAATTGTTCCTTTTGGAACCCATATTTTCTTAATAGCTATTTTGTCCATAAATTTAAAGATTTTAGGATTACAAGGGATGTATTTCTGTATTCTCTTGTTGAATTTAACAAACATAGATTTAACATAAGTAGTAGATAAACCTTCAGTTTTCTGTTTTTGCCTTTTAGGTTCATCAAATTTGTAATGTATAGATTTAGGAACAATAGAAGAGTTTTTACTTAGCTTTTGTTTATCAGTATTATAAGAATCTGTTTTAGAATAATTAAAAACTGTTTTAACCAACATATTCTTAAAAGATTTTTGGGTGTACCAAGGTTGATATCCTAATCCAACTTTATCAAATTCAGTTCTTTGATTATTTATCATTAGATTCAATTTTTCAGAGCTGAAGGTAAATCGTTCAACAATAGGTTTTAATTTGTCAACTTCTTTAGTTAATCTTCTGTTATCTTCTGAAAGTAATTCATTGTTTTTCTTAAGTTTATCTTGACTTTCAGTGAGAAGTTGATCTCTTTGATTTAGTTCTTGATTTTCTTTAACTAAGATTTCAATTTTACTAGTTAGTTTCAGTTTTTCTTTTATTAGAATTTGATTTTCATTCTTCAAGTTCTTGTTCTTACAGATAAGTTTCTTATATTCTAAATACAAATCAGAAAAGGCATCATGGAGTTCATCAAATGTAAAATTACTTTCAGTTTTAGCATGTACCTCTTGTGCCACCAAGCATGGATTTTCAATATGATACTGCTCTCCTTCTACACATGATATTTCAGATTTGTTAGTGCATTCATATTTGTCTTCAAGCATATTCCATATTTCTTTAGCAGTCATGCAAGAAGATATGCAATTAAACTCATTCCTATCTAATGCACAATATAAAAGGTTCATGGCATCAGCATTCAATTGTGCTAAGTCCTTTTCATTAAAAGTTTGAGAGAGTGTGTGAAGATCATTTATTATGATTTTCCATAAGTAATAGTTTTGTGATTGAATAAAAATGCGCATGCGTATTTTCCAATGTGTATAGTTTATGCCATTAAATAGTGGTGGTGTATCAATTGATTGTCCTTCTCCTAGAAAACTATCTATTTGAGTTGTCATGATCTTTGGCTCTAGTCGGTTAAGACTACAAATAATATTTGAGCACCTGCTCTGATACCACTTGTTGCCCAAGGTGACAACCCAAGAGGGAGGGTGAATTGGGTTTTCTAAAAATTATGTTCCCTAATTTTTACTTTGAATAGAATGCAGCGGAATAATAAGATGTTAATTACTTAAGCTCTAGGCAATTACAAGTAAAGCAGTGGAAGATTAAGCTAGAGCAATTATACTATGGCTTTAGGGTGCAATTGATCTAAAACTAACTTATAGTTGTATGATCAATTTTAATTTATGTGTATGGTAAGAATGGAGTGGAAGCTAAGCAAATCACTTATAACTCTATAGAAAACAAAGCTAGAGATATTACACAATCAAGCATGAATGGAAGGCATGAAATACAAGAGATAAGGCATCACAAACTCAAAGATGTATAGTGGTTCGGTGCACCCCAGCACCTACATCCACTCCCCAAGACCTCTTGGGAATTTCACTATAATCCCTTAGATTACAGTCGGTTGTTTTACAAGCTCACAACCCAACTTGTTGTTTTGCGAGATCACAACGAACTCGGTCGGTTTTCCCAGGCTCACCGACTAGAACCAACCCCCGATTGTTTTCCCGGGCTCACAATCAAACCCTTACACGTTGGTTTTACCCTAGGCTCACCAACAAACCTAAACACCGTTGGTTTTCCTTTGGCTCACCAACAAACCTTAACACCGTTGGTTTTCCCTTTGGCTCACCAACAAACCTTACACCGTTGGTTTTCCCTTTGGCTCACCAACAAACCTTTAACCCCTTGATTCAATCCCTTGATTGAATCAAGTTACAAGATATTAAGACAAAGAATAAAACAAATCAAAGCTTCTTAAACAAGCAGATATAACAATATAGACAAATAGAGTAAAGAGAAGCCCTTAATCACGTTTTGAAGATGAAGGAGCTCGGCTTCTTCTTTACTTGACCCTCTTCTGATTTTGCTTGAAGTAGAGGATCACCGAGGCAGCACACAGATGGAGAAGAAGCTTCGGGATACACTTGGATGCTCTTCTTCTCTCTATTTCACTTTTGATGGCCCTTTTGTGCTTATGGGAGATTTTCCTTGTAATCTCTTTCCTAAATGTTTTTCTCCCACTTCCATACCTTCTCTCCTAGCTCTCCTCTTGATTTTATAGCTTTAGAGGGAGTCCCAACAAAAATCTAGCCGTTAGAGACAAAAATAGAGCCGTTGGAATCAAGAAAAAACTAGCCGTTACGCCTCCCAGCATGCTGGAGTCGACTCGGCTGAAGTACGAGTCGACTCTGCTGAAAATCAACTTTCTGTTTTGTCTGTTTGCAGTCCTGGAGCTGACCTGGGAGCTGACCTGGGAGTCGACTCGAGCAGGAGTCGACCTGGGAGTCGACTCGAGCACTGTAGCACTGAAAAACAACTCTCTGTTTTTTGTTTGTTCTCAGTCGGAGTCGACTTGTAAAGTTCCGGAGTCGACTCGAGCACTGTTCCTTGAAACTCTAGAGTGCCAGAGTTGACTCGAAACTTCCAGGAGTCGACTCGAGGACTATTCTTTTGAATTTTTCTTTGAATTTGCTCCTTCAACTTGAATTCTTTGAACTTGAAACTTGGGCCAATGAATTGTAGCTTTCTTCCAACTTTTCTTGAGAACTTTGGAGGCCTTCTTGTATTCTTCCAACTTGCTATGTTCCTTGCAAAATAAATATCTTTCTCCTTGCAACACAAACATTAGTATTTATACTTCAAGGTTTTGTGATCATCAAAATCAATCTTTGAATCAATCTTTGGGTCATCACCTTCTTCTTGATTATAGCCCTTTGCTACTAGTCTAGCCTTGTTCCTAATCACAATTCCATTTTCATCAAGTTTATTTTTATATATCCATTTGGTTCCTATTATTGAGTATTCAGAGGGTCGTTCAACTAGGTTCCATACCTTGTTTCTAGTAAATTAGTTTAGTTCTTCTTGCATTGCATTTATCCAATTTACATCCTTTTCAGCTTCTTCTATGTGTTTAGGTTCAAAGTGTGAGACAAATGCTAGATGATTATTTAAGTTCCTAAGAGATGCTCTAGTCCTAACAGGTTGAGATGGATCATCTAAAATTAATTCCTTAGGATGCCCATGAGCATACCTCCAGGCCTTAATCAGCCGATGATCCACAATTGCCTCTTGGCTTGTTGATGCATTTCCAATTAGTTTTTGTTCATCTTCTTGTAATGTCATCTCATCAATCTTTTCTTCAAGAATTTCTGCGTCATCATCAGGAACAACTCTCTTGCTAGAAGAGATATCATTAGTATCATCAAAAACAACATGTATAGATTCTTCAATAACAAGGTTTCTTTTGTTAAATACTCTATATGCTTTACTTGATGTAGAATATCCCAAAAAGATACCTTCATCAGATTTAGAATCAAATTTACCTAAGTTATCCTTGCCATTATTATGAATGAAACACCTACATCCAAAAACATGAAAATAGTTTACTTTGGGCTTTCTATTTTTCCAAAGTTCATAAGGTGTTTTCTTTATAATGGGTCTCAATAAAACTCTATTTAATATATGACATGATGTATTAATGGCTTCTCCCCAAAAATACTTAGGGAGGTTACTTTCACATAGCATGGTTCTAGCCATTTCCTCTAGGGTTCTATTCTTTCTTTCTACAACTCCATTTTGTTGTGGTGTCCTAGGTGCAGAAAAAATTATGAGTTATCCCCTTTTTACTACAAAATTCATCAAATAGATGATTTTCAAATTCCGTTCCATGGTCACTTCTAATAGCTATGACTGAAGCATCTCTAGCATTAGTTACTTCCTTATGAAATTTCTTAAATACAGAAAATGCTTGATCTTTATGAGCTAAGAACATGACCCAAGTATATCTAGAAAAATCATCTACAATAACAAGACCATATTTGTTTCCACCTAGACTTGTGGTTCTAGTTGGTCCAAATAGATCCATGTGTAGTAGTTCAAGAGGTCTAGAGGTAGAGACACAATTTATGGATTTAAAGGAGTTCCTTGATTGTTTGCCATATTGACAAGCTTCACAGATTTTATTTTTTTCAAATTTTAGTTTTGGCAAACCTATTACAGAATCTCTTTTAACTAACTTAGATATTGTATCCATACTTGCATGTCCTAACTTACGGTGCCATAACCAACTTGCATCATTAACCCTAGTTTCACTAGCAACTAAGCAAGGACTGTTTTTAGCAAGATCATCTAGATCTACTACATAGACATTTCCACGTCTTATTCCTTTGAATACTAAGCTATTATCAATTGAGTTGGTTATGATGCATAAGGATGGTTTAAACAGAACATCAAATCCCTTATCACATAATTGACTTATGCTAAGTAAGTTATGTTTAAGACCATCTACTAATCGTACATTATCAACAAAGGTTGAGGAGGTGATTTGTACTTTACCTATACCAATGATGTGACCTTGGTTATTGTCTCCAAATGTCACTGCACCTCCCTTTTTAGGCTCAAGGGTGAAGAATTGGTCTTTGTCACCCGTCATGTGTCTTGAGCAGCCACTATCCAAGTACCAACAGTTTTTGTCGACCTTGGCTGCAAGACACTCCTACACAAGGAAATCATACAATTTTAGGTACCTAAGTTTTCTTGGGTCCTTCATGGTTAGTAATGTTGGTTCCTTTTGGAACCCAAACCTTTTTAATTTTTTCTTTAGCTTTTTCTTTTCTATGATCACACATATTAGCTTTATGTCCTATTTTTCCACAGCAAAAACAGGTTATATTCTTAATTTTGCTTTTCCCTGCTTTTACAAAGAAATTACTAAGGAGCTTTTGCTTATTTTTAGGTTTATACCCTAAACCAGCTCTATTGAACACAGCTCGTTGACTATTAAGTATCATTTCTAATTTTTCTGAGCTATATGTAAACTTTTCTACAAAAGATTTGTATTTTTCAAGTTCTTGTGCCAACTTTTGTTTTTCTGTTTTTAGTGCATTTAAGTCTTTTGTGAAATTATCTCTAATAGTTTGTTTATCCTTTTTAAGTTCAGAAATTTCCTTGGTTAGTTTTTCGTTATCTTTAATTAAGGTATTAGTTTTTTTGAATTAACATTTGCTTGCTTGTTTTAAGTTCTAAATTTTCTTTAATGATAAAATCCTTATCCTTAACCAATTTATCGTATTTATGGAGGTGAGATTGATTGGTTAGTTTTAGCTCTTTATTCTTAAGACTTATTGTCTTATATTCATCCATTAATTCATTAAACGCATCATACAATTCATCAAAGGTAAAATCTAAATGTGTTTCAGATGTTACCTCATTTTTGTTTGCCATAAAACATAGGTTGGCCTTTTCCTCTTGTTCCTCATCCGATGATGATGATGATGAATCGGAATCCGATAGGGTGGAGACGAGGACTTTCTTTTTCTTGTACTTGCTGGCCTTCTTGAGCAAAGGACAATCCGCTCTGAAGTGTCCCGGCTTCTTACATTCGTAGCATCCGATTCCCTCATTTTTTCTTTCCTTACCTTTATCCTTGTAATAGGAACTTGAGGGACCTCTCCTTTGATGAAAGGACTTCTTTCGGTTGATGAATTTTCTGAACTTACGCACGAGAAGAGCCTCATCATCATCTCCCTCATGATCTTCTTCTTCACTGCTGCTGCTGCAAGATAAATTCTTGTTAGAAGAAGTAGATTTGAGAGCTATTACCTTTTTCTTATGAGAGGATTCTTCTTCGCTGTGTTGTTTCATTGTGAGCTCGTGCGTCATTAGAGATCCAAGAAGCTCCTCAAGTGGAAGCTTGTTCAAGTCCTTGGCTTCTTGGATTGCGGTAACCTTGGCCTCCCATGACCTTGGCAAACAACGAAGAATTTTCCTGACAAGGTCATTGTTAGTATAATTTTTGCCAAGGCTTTGTAGGCCATTGACAATGTCAGTAAATCTAGTAAACATGCAAGTGATAGTTTCATTGGAATCCATCTTAAATAATTCATACTTATGAACTAATATATTTATTTTGGATTCTTTTACTTGATTTGTGCCCTCGTGGGGTCACTTCAAGTCTATCCCATATCTCTTTTGCAGAATTGCAAGTAGAGACTCTATTGAATTCATTTTGGTCTAAAGCACAATAAAGTACGTTCATTGCTTTGGCATTTAGTTGTGCCTTCCTTATATCATTGTCATCCCAATCCTTTTCAAGTTTGGGTATAGTAACACCCTCTATAAAAATTGATGGGATGTATGGTCCATTAAGTATGGTGGTCCACATCTCATAGTCTTGTGCTTGGATAAATATTCTCATCCTAGCCTTCCAATATGAGTAGTCGGTTCCATTGAAGAATGGAGGTCTATGGGTGGACTGGCCCTCAATATGAGAAGATCCAAATGGGGTTGTCATTTTGATCTTTTACTCTTTTGGTAGAAGAGTTCCGGCTCTGATACCACTTGTTGCCCAGAAAGACAACCCAAGAGGGGGGGTGAATTGGGTTTTAAAGTAATTATTGCAATTAAAAACTTTGTGAGTAACTAATTAAAACTTATTGCAAGTGGATTAATTAGTTGCTATATGCAGTGGATGAAGGGAAAGGAAGAGACAATAAAACAATCACATACACAAGCAATTTTATAGTGGTTCGGAGCTAACCCTTGCTCCTACGTCCACTCCCCAAGCCTCACTTGGGAGTTCACTATAATCCCTCGGATTACAGCCGGTTGTTTTACAAGTTCACAACCCAACTTGTTGTTTTACGAGATCACAACGAACTCGGTCGGTTTTCACAGGCTCACCGACTAGAACCACCCGATTGTTTTCCCGGGATCACAATCAAACCCTTACACCGTTGGTTTTAACCTCGGCTCACCAACAAACCTTAACACCCTTGATTCAATCCCCTGATTGAATCAAGTAAGAAATAAATAGGTTGAAATAAATAAAAAGGAAGCTTCTCAATAAGCGTATTTAAACAATATTAGCAAGGAAGAGTAAGAAGCCCTCAAACTGATTTTGGAGATGGAAGAAGGGGCTTTTCAAACTCTTTGACTCCTCTTGAATTTGATGTAGACTTGCTCTCAGGAGGAGAGCCTTGAATGTGAGGAAGATGGTTGGAGAGTTGACTTCAATGCACTTCTTCCTTCTTTTTCTTGTAATCACTCTAGAGAGGCTTTGGTTGGTGGAAATCCCTTTTGCTTTGAATGGAGTCTCTCTTTCTTACCCTATTACTGTTCACTCAGGCTATTTAAGCCATTCCCTAAGAAAAATAGCCGTTAGACACAGATTGAAGGCCGTTCTGCACATTCTGCAACTCCTGACAAAATGTCCGTTGGGATCGGAGTCGACTCGCTCGATCAGGAGTCGACTCGAGTGTTGCTGGAGTCGACTCATGCTTTACTGGAGACGACTCGGCCACTATTCAAAATTCGAAATAAAGTGCCGTCCCGTTCTGGAGTCGACTCGGCTGAACCTGGAGTCGACTCGCCAATTGTCCGGAGATGACTTTCCCTTCTGGAGATGACTCGATCTTCAGGGCTTCAAAACTCATCCTCTCGGTTTTGCTTCCTCGAGTCGACTCGGATTTCCTTGGAGTCGACTCGGCTCTCAGAGCCTGAAAGACAGGTCTTCTGTCTTTGAACTTGATCTGTCTCGGAGTCGACTCGGACTTTGCGGGAGTCGACTCGGCTCTCAAACACCGAAATACCGATCTTCTGTCTTTGGAGTTGAACTGCCTCGAAGTCGACTCGGACTTTGCGGGAGTCGACTCGGCTCTCAGACACCGAAGTATCGGTCTTCTGTCTTTGGAGTTGAACTGTCCTTGGAGTCGACTCGGACTTTGCAGGAGTCGACTCGGCTCTCAGACATCGAAGTTGGCTCTCTGACTTTTAGCCTTGCATTTCTCTGGGAGTCGACTCTTGCTTTCTTAGGAGTCGACCTGCCAACCGTCGGAGTCGACTCGAGTTCTTCGGGAGTCGACTCGGCTCTCAGAGTCCTAAATGGCTTCTCTGTCTTTCTGTCTATTACTTCATGGAGTCGACTCGTACTTTGCTGGAGTCGACTCGGCAAGCATCGGAGTCGACTCAAATTCTTCAGGAGTCGACTCGTTGACAGGTTCTGAGATGAATCTTTCTGTCCTGCTGTCTGTTCTCAGTCGGAGTCGACTCGTAATGTGCAGGAGTCGACTCGAGCTTGTGCCAGTGCTTCTGATACGCTTTGGAGTCGACTCGTAATCATCCGGAGTCGACTCGAGATTCAGACTTTGGTTCAAATTGATTTCCATACTTATCCAAAGTGTATTGAACCAAAGCTAGAGACACTTAAACATAAATTTACAAATATTTGACTGAAACACTAGATTGAATTCATTAGTATAACATAAGATATACTCAAATGCTTTGAGCTCATCAAAATCAAATAGGGTTATAATCAATCACTCCACAGTTTGGCGCCTCCTTTGTTGGTCATCTCTGGTGTCCTGCTCTAGAGAGATTCCGAGTGAGCTCGACATACGGAGGTCAACGCCTCCTTTGTTGGTCATCTCTGGAGTCCTACTCTAGAGGGATTCCGAGTGAGCTTGGCAATACGGAGGCCTGGGACCTCCTTTGTTGGTCATCTTGGGAGTCTTACTCCATAGGGATTCCCGATATAGCTAGGCAAACGGAGATCGTTGCCTCCTTTGTTGGTCATCTCTGAAGTGTTTTCTCTAGAGAGATTCTGAGCATGCTCGGCATAACGAAGGCCAGTGCCTCCACTGTTGGTCATCTCTGGAGTTCTGCTCCATAGGATTTCATCATGAGCTCGGCATACGAAGGTCAGCGCCTCCTTTGTTGGTCATCTTTGGAGTCCTACTCCAGTGAAATCTCGAGCGAGCTCGGTTCAAAAAAGCCCTAGGCGTCCCCTGGGGTGTCTTCTTTATTGGGGCCTAAGCATCTCTGGGCTGTCCCAAGTCGAATATAGTCGCCATAGTCGTTCGATCTAAAAGACAAGTATAGCAAGAGGATGTTTATTAGCAACAAGCTTGGAATACAATGAATCTTACTGGTAATCAGATGCAAAGGTCATCAGAGTTCCAAGTTTGTGGGGTTGGGTGCTGCCAACCTACGCGCTTCCAATCATACTGCCTTGGTCGCCCGATATGGGCCTTCGCAGCTCGAACTAGGCTTTTCGAGATCTCCAGGTTGCGATGCTTTGGTTACTGGGTCTCGAGCTCATTTAAAGGCTTGAGTCTAGCGGTGAGCACCCCGGACTCCACCTTGTCATTGGAGGCTGAGGATTCAAGATGGAGAGAGTACTTTGTGATTAGTTCGTCAAGGCTGGTGAGTATAGGACCGGCCCTACTGTCCTCCGGGCTTGATGACTCGTTGGCCACTATGTGGTCTCTTTTTTGGGGAGCTCATTTACTCAAGGCAACTAGGGCCTCGGCAGGCTTGACCACGGTGGTGTTGATAATGCCCATTGTCTGGGGATTGTCAATTTGCTCTAAGGGCAGTGGGTTAGAGGCCAAAGTGTGTGCCTCTCGGTCATGCCAAGCATTGACGTATAGAGCCAGCCGTCCATGTCGAATAAGTGCCCTAATTTCATCCATGAGATGGATGAACTCCTTGATGTCATGGCCATTGTTTTGGTGGAAGCGACAGTACTTCTTTCGGTCCCTCTTGTTTGTTAGGGTCCTCGTTCGGTCGCGAAGGACAGAGGTAACCTCAGCCCCCAATCTTTAAGAGGATCTGAGTTCTCAAGGTGGAGAGAATTTTTCGAAGTTCCCGAAGAGGGCTCTTGGGCCCGTCGTAGGTCCTTTTTATGCTGAGGTGAGGCATTTCTCGACTCTCTTTGCTCTCCATGCCCCCTCTTAGCTCCTCGAGGAGATCTCTCACCCGTAGCCTTGCGACAAAAGGCCATAGCTTCCTTCATATATTGGCGTACTTTTCTGCCTTCCCCCAACATTTTATCGAAGTCAACGGGGAAGCGCTTCTCCAAGAGAAGACGAAGCTCGATGGCTGTAGACTATTCTCATCGCTGACATCATGGCCGACTAATCTAGGTTGTGGACCTCCAGTGCTGCTGCATTGAAGCATCTGACGTATTCTCTAAGGTACTCTCTCTCCCTCTGTTTGATGTCGAGTAGTGCATTTGATTCGGAACTTCATCTTCGGCTAGAGATAAAATGTGCCGCAAAGAGGCAAGCTAGTCGCGCGAATGAGTGCACGGACCCGGGCCGAAGCCCGAAGAACCATAATCGAGCCACCTTGCAAAGAGTCGTGGGGAATGCCTTGCAAAGCACAATGTCAATGGCTCCATGCAGCATCATGAGAGCCTTGAAACTCTCCAAGTGATCTAGTGGATCCAAAGTGTCGTCATACTACTCTACTTAGGGCATCTTAAACCCAGATGGGATCGATTCCTCTATGATTTGCCGGGAAAAGAGGAGCTCCGAGGAGAAGCTGAGGTCATTTTTTGTCCTCGGAGTTTGTTTCCTAAGGGCCTGAAACTATCAGTCCATCTCCTTGATTCTTCTATCGAGGTCGGTATTCCGCTGGAGCGGGGGCTCCACAAGGCGAGAAGGCAAGAGGCTCCGAACGAAATCCTTGCCGGAATGGAGGCTTGGAGTGCGTCGCTTTCTCATTCCGGCTAGGACTGCACCATAGAGTAAGCCGGCTCTGGCAAGACCGCTCTAGATCTTGGTGCTGAGAGCAGTGACTGACCAGGTGAATATGGTGCACTAGTGACCGAGAGTGGTGTCCTGGGCTGACCGGATTCCGGCTGGACAACTCCGATTGTGCTGCTGCTGTTGCAGGCTCTAGACTGCCATAGCCAATGTCTGCACCTACTGAACGAGCATGTTGAACTGCTCATTGCCCACAAGCACGGCGGGTTATTCCGCCGGAACATGTTTCCAGCTCTACAACGGTCCTTAGAAAGTCAGAGCGCGGCGTTGCGAAGCACGTGTTGCACCACGGGCTCTTCGTGACCTCATGCTGATTGTCTCTTCCTTCGATTAATATTGATACAGCTGGAGAAGGACCTTTCTTCTAGTGCCAATCTGTTGCCGCCAAATCTAAGCTGAGTTTGGAGGGCAGCTTGGATGACCCTAAGCCGAGGTCGAAGTCAATTCACATTGGTTTATGTCCGAAGTCAAGGAGGTCCGTCTGGCCTGAGGCCGATGTGTCCCAATATATCGTCATCAAGATAGGGACGACTCACCGGCCTTCAAGTGCTTCACCTCACTTGCCCTTTCCATCCTTTGCAGTTGCTGAAGTTGAGGATGATAGTGTTATTTCGATGATTGACACAACCATTGAGAAAATATCAATTAGAAATACAATTTAACGTGATACATCACTAATGAATACGACACCCTCGATACATTAAGAGAATGAGATCAAGAATGTCTTCCAATGATTAAACAACGAGATAAATTTGTAATAGAAAAGGGATAGAGAATTCTTAATTCCTAATTCAGCAAGGTTTCAAGTGAAATATACTCTTAAGAGGAAAACAATGATTTTCATTGTTAAGAGTATGTAGCACTACCGTGGCATACACTCAAAATTGCTTGAAATATATTTCATTGATTATATGGATTCTTCTAACCTTAAGATGCAGCAAAGTGTGGAATGAGTCGACCCCAACATTAGTGGAGTCGACCCTGGCACATCATGGACTATCTGGCACACCCCTACAAAAGTGGCACAGATGAATAGTAAGTGGAGTCGACCCCATGTATGCTTGAGTCGACCCCAGCTTCAAGCCTCAAGAAAACAACTCTTTGGAATTTACTGAGAGGGGCCGACCCCAACTTTCCTTGAGCCGACCCCAGCTGGAGCCGACCCCAGGAATACTTGAGTCGACCCCAATGGAGCCGACCCAACTGAACATGAGCTGACCCAAGGATATATGCTCAAAAAACCATGTCTCTGGAATCCCCGAGAGGGTCCGACCCCAATGGAGTTTGAGTCGACCCCACTGTAGTATGGGTCGACCCCAAGAAAGCTTGAGTCGACCCTTGTTGCCCAAGGTGACAACCCAAGAGGGGGGGGGGGTGAATTGGGGTCTTTTAAAACTTTTAAGCTACTTCTCGTACTTTTTGATTAATTATGCTAAGTTGTATATATGTGCAGTGTAAGTTAAACTTAGCAACAGTTTGAATGTATCGAATGTGACTTGATTGAGTATGCTTGCAACTAAAGAATTCGCGGATAATAGTTAAGCAAGCAATTTATCTAAGTGAGTAAGTGTGTGAGTTAGATAATGACAAAAAGGCATTACAAACACAGCAAACATATAGTGGTTCGGTGCACCCCAGCACCTACATCCACTCCCCAAGACTTCTTGAGAATTTCACTATAATCCTACAGATTACAGCCGGTTGTTTTTACAGCTCACAACCAACTTGTTGTTTTACGAAGGTCACAACGAACTCGGTCGTTTTTCCAGGCTCCCGATAGAACCACTCCGATTGTTTTTCCGGGATCACAATCAAACCCTTACAACCGTTGGTTTTACCCTCGCTCACCAACAAACCTAAACCCCGTTGGTTTTTTCCTTTGGCTCACCAACAAACCTTACACGTTGGTTTTCCCTTTGGCTCACCAACAAACCTTACACCGTTGGTTTTCCCCTTTGGCTCACCAACAACCTTTACCCCATTGATTCAATCCCTTGATTGAATCAAGTTACGAAGATAATAAAACCAAAGTTTAAAACAATCAAAGCTTCTTAAACAAGCAATATAAAATATAAAAAAATAGAGTAAAGAGAAGCCCTCAAACGAGTTTTGAAGATGGAGAGCTCGACTTCTTCTTTACTTGACCCTCTTCCTGATTTGGCACGAAGTAAGAGGATACCGGGCAGCACACGGATGGAGAGGAGCTTTGGGATACACTTGGAAGCCTTTCTTCTCTCTATTTACTTTGAATGGCCCTTATTGTGCTTATGGGAGATTTCCCTTGGAATCTCTTCCCTAAATATTTTCTCCCACTTCCCCTCTTGTCTCCCCTAGCTCTCCCTCTTGTTTTTATAGCTTTAGATGGCGTGGAGACAAGAATATAGCCGTTAGAGATAAAATAGAGCCGTTGGAACCAGTCTGCAACCTCCTGACAATATGACCGTTGGAATCGGAGTCGACTCCGCACGATCAGGAGTCCGACTCGCCTGTTGCAGGAGTCGGCTCGTGCTTTACTGGAGATGACTCGGCCACTGTTCCAAATTTGAATTAAAGTGCATGCCTCGACTAGGAGTCGACTCGACTTACCGGAGTCGACTCGCCAACTTCTGGAGCTGACTTGGCAATTCTGGAGTCGGCTCTTCCACTGAAGTCCGTGGATCCAATTTTGAATTTTGTCCTCTCGAGTCGACTCGACTGTCCTGGGAGTCGACTCGAATCTCAGAGCCCGAACTCCCGATCCTCTGTCTTTTGGCTCGTCCAGTCTTGAGTCGACTCGAACTTCCTTGCAGTCGACTCGGCTCTCAGTTTGCGAAACCACAGCCTTCTGCCATCTTGGTGTAGCGCTGCCTTGGAGTCGACTCGAGCCTGTCTGGGAGTCGACTCGAATCTCAGAGGCAGTAACTTGGTTTCCCTGTCTGTTGATGGTCCGCGGAGTCTCGGAGTCGACCTACCAACCATCGGAGTCGACTCGCGTTCCACTGGAGTCGACTCGAATCTCAGACCCGAAAACTGCTCTCTGACTTTTCTGCCCTGTGACTCCTAGGAGTCGACTCATACTTCTCCGGAGTCGACTCATACTTCTCCGGAGTCGACTCGAATTCCACTGGAGTCGACTCGAAGACTGTTCTTTTGAATTTTTCTTTTGATTTTACTCCTCCAATTTGAATCCTTTGAACTTTAAGCTTGGACCAATAAATTGTAGCTTTCTTCCACCTTGAGAGCTTGGGGGCCTTCTTGTGTTCTCCCAACTTGCTATGTTCCTTGCAAAATAAATATCTTTCTCCTTGCAACATAAACATTAGTATCTATACTTCAAGGCTTTGTGATCATCAAAAATCAATCTATGAATCAATCTTTGGGTCATCAATCTCCCCCTTTTTGATGATGACAAAACTTGGAGTATATGCAATATAAAGATATTGAATTTCTAGAAGTAATACATAGCAAAGTTGCATGAAGTAGAAAACATATATATTTAAAACGCATACTTCATGATAATGCTTTAGATTTAATCAGCTTAACACAATCAACATATTTAAACTTTAAGCTGATTTGTATTCAATTCAAAGTAATAAAGCATTATGAGCATATACTTAGATATTTGCATATACTTAGATATTTCTCCTCCTTTTTGACAACATCAAAAAGATAGGAAAACATTAAGCACAAAGATAAGAACACTCAAATATTTCTTTCCCTTATTGTACTCTGATTGGAATGTTAAATTATTGCAAGGATATGAATCATATAACTTAAGGCAATAATATTGGAATCAGATTAGTGAGGCACAGATCAGAGCCAATTAAGATAGTTTTCAAGAAGTTTTTCTAAGTTGATACCACAGATAGTTTTCTAATCAAGTGTAGGTGGAATCTTTCTTTAGTTAATTCAAGAAGTACCACTAATGATATTCAAGGAAAACCATGAGTGGAAATCTAACCTCTCTTCACTAAGTATGAAAGCTTGTCCATTTAAGACCTTTTGCCCAATCTATTAAGTATTTTATCAACATGAGAGCAATTTAATTAATTTTCAGAGTAAAAGATCAAAACGTATATATTGGAAAAAAAAGACATATCATCCATGTTGGATCATTAATTCTTAATGACTTCAAAGTTCTTTTATGATAATAAGAGCATTGGGGCACAAATACCAAAATATGAGTTTATGCAATTTTTGATACATCTTTGAGCTCTTTTAAAGACTTTCTTTTATTCCTTTAGAAAATAAGCACAATTTGATACATAAACTAATGAATTGGCACATAATTTAAGTTCTAAAGATCAAGTCAATTAGGACTAATTAGTGAATATCAAAAAGATTTTCCAAAAGATACTCAAGAAAATTTTACACCGTTATTCTCCCCCTTTTTCATTAAGATTTTCAGATTTAAGTTTCAGATGATACATATTAGAGAGTATTAGGATCACTTTTCATTTAGTATTCTTTCCCTCTCCTATAGATTTATGTAATTAAGTTCCATAAGACCTCTCCTTCTGAAATTTTCTTTCTCCCCCTCAATTGATCATTCCATTTAAGAGTTTAGAATCCTAAGATAATGTTCAATAAGATTGTCAATTTCAAAAATATGTTTCAGCTTATTTTCATAAGACTCAAGGTTTGAGATAAGACAACCTTTATAGAATTCATCTCAAGGAAATTAAAAGCATGTCTTGCAATATAATGAGGTTCATCAAATCAATCCATAAAATTCAAAGTATGCAATCAAAATAAAGTGTCTTAGGGATAGGATATTGAATATCTAAAGCTCCCCCTCAAAAGATGCATTCTTCTTTAATCATTTTAATTGTTGAATTTCAGATTTTTGGTGATAAACTTGAATAACACTGAAATTCTGTAATATCAAGAATGTAGAGTGATCTAGAATTATTCAGAATTTATAGTAATCATCTTTCTAATCTTTGAGAACAAGTTATGCTTTCTCCTAATCTTAGAGAAAATGCATAAAAGTATTAATCAGAAAATGATTCAATTGAAGCTCAGTTTCTTTCAAAAGCATTTACATTTTCTTTCTTTTAGAATCATTTGAGTGAGATGAAATATTTCTAGCTTTAAGATCATTCACTCTATTGATGGAAGTCATTAATAATATAGGAGAGAAAAATCTATAGATGATCATTGAGGTATGTATATTTATAGAACTCAATTTCTTAATCTCAGTTTTTCAGCAATGTATACATGAAGCTCAATAAATTTTTAAATATTAAAATAAAGTCATATATTTAAAAATATTTACTTGCAATCAAGATCATCGTAAGACACATCATTTGAATCAAAATTAGTATACTTTGAAGATAAGAAATGATATGTTTCGGATGCGTATCGGAGCAATCAAAATAAATTCTGTTTTTCTTACATTAACATTTTATTTAGTAATCATATGGAGTTTAAACTTTTATACAAAATCTGATTCTGAATTAACACAAGATTTTCAATAAAGGCTTTCCTAATCATACTTTGAGATATGTATCTTCCACATTAAAGCTCATCTTAAATGATTACGATTGAAAATACATATTTCACACATATGAGAGCATATTCCAGAATCTTTGTATTAGATGTTGAGTTTTGGTACGAATTTGAACATTAATATACCAAATTTAGGCAAGTTGAAGGATAGAACAAAATCAATTTATTTTTCCTAAATAGAGATATCCTTCTCTTCTTCTTTTTACAGATTTATTTAACTTTCAGATTTTAACGATGATTGTGAATGACAAATCTGAAATTTTCTTTTCAATAAGACCAAACAAAAGATGTTATGTAGCATTTCAAACATTCAATCAAATTATTCAATCATGGAACATTACAACACATTGAGAACCCATAGTTTAAAGCATCATGCCACATGCAAAATACAGTGTGTGTTAAGTCATACATTAAAATATTAAGAATAAGCATGTCAAGGATCAAAATCAATTCTTTTCAAATAGACTCCCCCTATTTAAAATATAATTTGGCACTGATTTCATCCTTAAAAGTGTGTTTCCATGTGACTAAAAATTTGAATTGATTCTTTCTTGTATATTATCATTTACTTTGTCTTTCATTTTTACTTTCTTATGCTCTATACCTATTTGCTCCCTATCCGGTGGAGTTGGGAAGGGGCACGAGGTACTACCACTAGCCTCCCTCTTGTGCCGTCCCTAATATGCCCTACACCGAATAGTTGGGTCAAATAGTGCCGGGTACTACCACTAGCCTCCCCATTGGCACCATCCCTATGATGAGCAATATAGAAGGATTAAAATGTTCACTTCTAATTCTCCCTGTTTAAGTGTAATCAATTATGGATTTTATCCCTTCCATATGTGCCGAATATATTATGCTTGTTTTACTTTTCCTTAAGATTGAAGTATTTGCCTTTTACTTAGATCTTTATCTCTCTTGAATAATGTTCATTTTCTTTCCTTTATCTCTCTTTCATTTTGTTATTCTCAAGTAATTTATATGAAGGAGCAGAATAAGAAATGATCAAATGTTATCATATAGAGGTATATCATGCAAACAACATTTTCATTATGCCCAAGAATTCGTAGCTTCTCACAAGTCATTCTAAATCAACGTTTTAATCATATACTTGTGTGTTTCATGGTTATGATATAGCCATAGAAAAATTTTAGTTTGAGCAAACCATGAAACAATTTCCAAATGCATAAGTCAATTAATACATATATGGACATGATATCAAAGATTAACAATTAATGATTTTAATCATGTCATAATAAGATTTAAGGTCATTGACTTTGCTTGGCTAATTTATGAGAGAGATATCTAGAATTATATATTCTTCAGCCAAATACCTACAGATTTCTTATGTATGAATTTTTGGCTGATGAAGGTCTTCTCTCTTGTTTGCATGTGAATGTTTTAGTGTATCTTACATGAAGATATCCTTCAAGTTGAAATTTCTCATTATTCTTTCTTGAAGGAAGGTCATTAGTTTCTTTAAGATACAAATCATTCATCCAACATATATAATAATTTTTAATTAGATGACTCAATATAAGATATGACAATAGTTACATGTTGAGTCACTTGACTCAAGAGATTGCCTAAATTATAAGTAAGCACATATCACTTGAACTCAAAAGATAGTTTCATTAACCAAGATAGTTCAAGGACAAGCATGTGAGGCAATAGAAAGATTTACCAAGGTCAAATCAATTTCAAAATCGATTTAGCTTAGATTTTATTTGCTTAAGATGATTATCAATAAGATATGTTAACTAAGTTTTAATCAACTTATCTTAAACATTTGTTTCTATCAAATTCATATTATGATTTATTGGTTATCAATATGATTAATTAGAGTTAGATTGAAGTCTTGCACAGGGTCACATAATGAGCATACAATCTAGTCTACTAGCCGTATGATAAAATAATTATTCTATCATGCTTCAATACAGCTTTAAACAATAGATCTACTTTGCTCACCCTTTTCAATTTCTACAAGATGGGGTCATAGATATACCTTCTTCATGCCAATCTTCTATAAGAGTTTTCTTGTGACTAACGTTGGTCAATGAAGATCCCCTTTCCTGTTTGTCTTAATTTGGAGTTTGAAAGAAGATGTTAATTCATTCATCATATTTCAAACTCACTTTGCAATATAACTCTTCATTAGTCGAACCAAAAATGATGTCATCAATGCATACTTTGAGCAAATAAGATATCACAAATTCATCCTTTTGATGCATAGATTTATCACTATTAGTTTCTATCAAAAAGGTTGCTTAAGCTTTTATATATCATGCTTTTGATGCTTGTTCCAAATCACATATTGCTTTATCATATATGTAATGTGTATTTTAAATATGGTGGTTATTTTTCATAGATCTCCTTTTTAATGAAGTAACCACATAGGAGTGAATTCTACACATTCATTTGACAGAGTATAAAGCTCATGAAGCAAGCACATGATAATGATGATCTTTACTTCTAATCATGCAAGAATCTTTATCAAGATCTATTTCCTCTTTTCTTGATTTAGTAGTCATCAATTTTTCTTCATTAAGTGCATATCTGAAAAATCCAATTTTGATTCTAATTATTAACAAGTTTTCAGATTGTTATATGCAAAAGATTAACGGTATACAATATAATTTAATTTTAGTATCTTCATAATAAATCATTAGTCTCATAAGGAATAAAATGAATTGATATTTCTACAACTCGAATCTTTTCATTGAATGTTCTATATGCATTGCTTGATGAATGATATCCAAGGATAGAAGTATGTTTATCAGATTTGGCATTATTTTCATAAGAACATATCAAGCATAGTATGTACGACTGAAAAATATGAAAGATATGCAATGGTTCATTTTCTATTTTTCAGAAGATCAAAAGAAGTTTTCATCAAAAATAGATCTAATAGAAATCATATTATGACAAGTAGTGACGATAGCTTTAACAAAAGTATCATTTAAGTAGACTATCATATACCATTGTCTTTTTTTTTTTATTTCTTCAAGAGTTTCATTAACACTATTTTACTTATGGTGTCCTTGGTGCTGAAATCATTGGATTTAATATTATTTTCTGTATAACCTTAATCAGGATTTTGGTTTTCAACACTGTGCCATGATCTTCACAGTTTGGAAACCTTTTTCATTTGAAACGCTTTTACAAGATTTAGTAAATACAGAAAATTACTTCAGTTTTATTTTCCAAGAACAAATCCAATGTAAGCTTTTTGAAAACTTAGAGATGGAAACAACATCGTTAGATTTAGAAATGATTTTTGTTTGTTTCCTTAGTTAGCATGCATAGCAGAACTTTGACCTTACAGAAGATAATCTAAGTAAACCGATGACAAGGTCTTTTGAAATTAGGTCCATACTAGCATAAGGCAAGTTTACATGCCAAGAAGGATCCTTTGATCTTAGTATTTAAATACATGTATTCAAAGATATACCAAGTACACATTATCATATCTATGATCAATAAATAATAATGCCATGGATAAAAACTCTCAATCAAGCATATAGAGAATTCATAGAGTTATTCTTAATAAATTAATTAATCATTTAGCAACTTATCCAATAGTGAGTGGAACATATTATAAAATGAAGTGATTTAAATATATTTTCTTTTCATACCAAAAAAAAATATCACTTATATCACAAAAATGATTAATACTTGCAAGTTATGTTTTAATCAACTAATAAAGTAATTTCAATACGAGAGGATGCAAGAATTACTTATTTCATTATTTCTTTCATTTAACTCATTCTTCTTAATTACATTTTAAATTCAATCCTTTAACACATGTCTAGAGCACCCATTGTTTAGATAACATTTCTCATTAAAACCTAGGATAGCTAGACATGCTTGCTGAAAAATAATCATATTTTCAACTTAGGAACCCAAGCTCTTTTGGGTCCTTGTAGGTTAGCTATAATTGTTCCTTTTGGAACCCATATTTTCTTAATAGCTATTTTGTCCATAAATTTAAAGATTTTAGGATTACAAGGGATGTATTTCTGTATTCTCTTGTTGAATTTAACAAACATAGATTTAACATAAGTAGTAGATAAACCTTCAGTTTTCTGTTTTTGCCTTTTAGGTTCATCATATTTGTAATGTATAGATTTAGGAACAATAGAAGAGTTTTTACTTAGCTTTTGTTTATCAGTGTTATAAGAATCTGTTTTAGAATAATTAAAAACTGTTTTAACCAACATATTCTTAAAAGATTTTTGGGTGTACCAAGGTTGATATCCTAATCCAACTTTATCAAATTCAGCTCTTTGATTATTTATCATTAGGTTCAATTTTTCAGAGCTGAAGGTAAATCGTTCAACAATAAGTTTTAATTTGTCAACTTCTTTAGTTAATCTTCTGTTATCTTCTGAAAGTAATTCATTGTTTTTCTTAAGTTTATCTTGACTTTCAGTGAGAAGTTGATCTCTTTGATTTAGTTCTTGATTTTCTTTAACTAAGATTTCAATTTTACTAGTTAGTTTCAGTTTTTCATTTATTAGAATTTGATTTTCATTCTTCAAGTTCTTGTTCTTACAGATAAGTTTCTTATATTCTAAATACAATCAGAAAAGGCATCATGGAGTTCATCAAATGTAAAATTACTTTCAGTTTCAGCATGTACCTCTTGTGCCACCAAGCATGGATTTTCAATATGATACTGCTCTCCTTCTACACATGATGTTTCAGATTTGTTAGTGCATTCATATTTGTCTTCAAGCATATTCCATATTTCTTTAGCAGTCATGCAAGAAGATATGCCAATTAAACTCATTCCTATCTAATGCACAATATAATAGGTTCATTGCATCAGCATTCAATTGTGTTAAGTCCTTTTCATTAAACGTTTGAGAGAGTGTGTGAATATCATTTATTATGATTTTCCATAAATAATAGTTTTGTGATTGAATGAAAATGCGCATGCGTATTTTCCAATGTGTATAGTTTGTGCCATTAAATAATGGAGGTGTATCAATTGATTGTCCTTCTCCTAGAAAACTATCTATTTGAGTTGTCATGATCTTTGGCTCTTGATCGTGAGATCAATAATTAATCTTAGAGCACCTGCTCTAATACCACTTGTTGCCCAAGGTGACAACCCAAGAGGGGGGGGGGGTGAATTGGGTCTTTTAAAACTTTTAAGCTACTTCTCGTACTTTTTGATTAATTATGCTAAGTTGTATATATGTGCAGTGTAAGTTAAACTTAGCAACAGTTTGATGTATCGAATGTGACTTGATTGAGTATGCTTGCAACTAAAGAATTCGCGGATAATAGTTAAGCAAGCAATTTATCTAAGTGAGTAAGTGTGTGAGTTAGATAATGACAAAAAGGCATTACAAACACAGCAAACATATAGTGGTTCGGTGCACCCCAGCACCTACATCCACTCCCCAAGACTTCTTGGGAATTTCACTATAATCCTACAGATTACAGCCGGTTGTTTTACAAGCTCACAATCCAACTTGTTGTTTTACGAGGTCACAACGAACTCGGTCGGTTTTCCCAGGCTCACCGACTAGAACCACTCCGATTGTTTTCCCGGGATCACAATCAAACCCTTACACGTTGGTTTTACCCTCGGCTCACCAACAAACCTAAACCCCGTTGGTTTTTCCTTTGGCTCACCAACAAACCTTACACCGTTGGTTTTCCCTTTGGCTCACCAACAAACCTTACACCGTTGGTTTTCCCTTTGGCTCACCAACAAACCTTTAACCCCTTGATTCAATCCCTTGATTGAATCAAGTTACAAGATAATAAAACAAAGTTTAAAACAAATCAAAGCTTCTTAAACAAGCAAATATAACAATATAAACAAATAGAGTAAAGAGAAGCCCTCAAACGAGTTTTGAAGATGGAGGAGCTCGACTTCTTCTTTACTTGACCCTCTTCTGATTTGGCACGAAGTAGAGGATCACCGCGGCAGCACACGGATGGAGAGGAAGCTTTGGAATACACTTGGAAGCTCTTCTTCTCTCTATTTCACTTTGAATGGCCCCTTATTGTGCTTATGGGAGATTTCCCTTGGAATCTCTTCCCTAAATATTTTCTTCCACTTCCCCTCTTGTCTCCCCTAGCTCTCCTCTTGTTTTTATAGCTTTAGATGGCGTGGAGACAAGAATATAGCCGTTAGAGACAAAAATAGAGCCGTTGGAACCAGTCTGCACCTCCTGACAATATGACCGTTGGGATCGGAGTCGACTCGCGCGATCAGGAGTCGACTCGCCTGTTGCAGGAGTCGGCTCGTGCTTTACTGGAGACGACTCGGCCACTGTTCCAAATTTGAATTAAAGTGCATGCCTCGACTGGGAGTCGACTCGACTTAACCCGGAGTCGACTCGCCAACTTCTGGAGCTGACTTGGCAATTCTGGAGTCGGCTCTTCCACTAAAGTCCGTGGATCCAATTTTGAATTTTGTCCTCTCGAGTCGACTCGACTGTCCTGGGAGTCGACTCGAATCTCAGAGCCCGAACTCCCGATCCTCTGTCTTTTGGCTCGTCCAGTCTTGGAGTCGACTCGAACTTCCTTGGAGTCGACTCGGCTCTCAGTTTGCGAAACACAGCCTTCTGCCATCTTGGTGTAGCGCTGCCTTGGAGTCGACTCGAGCTGTCTGGGAGTCGACTCGAATCTCAGAGGCAGTAACTTGGTTTTCTGTCTGTTGATGGTCGCGGAGTCTCGGAGTCGACCTACCAACCATCGGAGTCGACTCGCGTTCCACTGGAGTCGACTCGAATCTCAGACCCGAAAACTGCTCTCTGACTTTTCTGCCTGTGACTCCTAGGAGTCGACTCATACTTCTCCGGAGTCGACTCGAATTCCACTGGAGTCGACTCGAAGACTGTTCTTTTGAATTTTTCTTTTGATTTTACTCCTCCAATTTGAATCCTTTGAACTTTAAGCTTGGACCAATAAATTGTAGCTTTCTTCCAACTTGAGAGCTTTGGGGGCCTTCTTGTGTTCTCCCAACTTGCTATGTTCCTTGCAAAATAAATATCTTTCTCCTTGCAACATAAACATTAGTATCTATACTTCAAGGCTTTGTGATCATCAAAATCAATCTATGAATCAATCTTTGGGTCATCAACCCTAGTGAGAACAGCCGGAAATACAAGGTTCTGTGATTCCTGAGAAGGCCGACCCCACTGTAGCAGGCGTCGACCCAGTGAAAGTTGGGTCGACCCTAGAGGAAGTTGAGTCGACCCCAAGTCTGATGAACAATAAGTTGAGTCGACCCCAGGAAAGTTTGGGTCGACCCCAGCACGGGCAGAGGCATAACGGCTAGTTCTGCAGAAGTACTTTTTGACCTTCCAACGACTAGTAACGGATAGTTTTTTCAAATCTAACCAATGGGGAGTGACCAAAAGATGTGGCAAAGTATTTAAAGTGACACTATTCATCAGAGCAAGTATCCTTTTGCATAAAAATCAAAGCTCATTCAAGAAAGAAAAAGCTCTAGCATTCTTCATTCAAGTGCTTCATTCAAAGAGCCAAAAGGAAGTGGTTGAGCAGATTCTGAGAGACATTAAGAGCTCCACCAACCCTTGAAGAGTGAAACAATCTTGACAAAGAAGAGAAAAGTCTTATCAAAGCGATAACTATATTCTAAACTCTTCTTTGTAACTTATAATTGTTATATTTGCTCATCTAAGAGTTTCAACTTTCTTCTTCTTAATCACTTTGTAAGGTTTGTTGGTGAGCCCGTAAAACCAACGGTATAGGTTTGTTGGAGAACCCGTAAAACCAACGGTGAAGGTTTGTTGGTGAGCCCGTAAAACCAACATAGGTTTTTGGTGATCCCGGAAAATCAAAGTGTAAAGGTTTTTGGATTGTGAGCCTGGAAAACAATCCAACTGTAATCCGTGGGATTATAGTGAATTCCCAAGGGAACGCTTGGGGAGTGGACGTAGGTGCTTAGGAGAGCACCGAACCACTATACTTCTGGTGTGTTTGCCTTGTGTGTCTTTCTATTTTCACTACACGCACTTAATTAGTATTAGCTAAGCGATTCAATCTTCTAACAATTTAATTGGGGAACCAAAAAATTTAGAAGAACCAATTCACCCCCCCTCCTGGCTTGTCACTTTGGGCAACAGAAGTTATTTGTGATGGTGCTGTAAAACATTGGGGCGCGGAGTTTGTAATCCAAAGTCAAGGAATTTTACCGTCATACAGTAAGCTGCCGGTGGCCCATGCACCCTCACCCGCACACACGAAACCCAGCACATCGCATGCTTTGAGATACGTGTGGGATCATGCTGGGGAGCACCATCTCATAGGCCATTGCATTGATGCAGGGTAGAAACAGAATTCTGCCGTACCCGTAGAGTGTGAATTGCCGTTGTACCAAAAAGAAAAAAAAAAAAAAAGAAAAAAAAAAAGAGAAAGAAGAAGAAGAAGAAGAAGAAGAAGAAGAAGAAGAAACAGAATTCTGCTTTGCGACGGACGTGAACGAGGCCCTCCGCGCTACTCTCTCTCTCTCTCTCCTCGTCTCTATCCTTCATTATATTTCCAGCTCCACTATAAACCTTTGCCAGCCTCAGATGGCTCGAATTCTTCTGATATTTGAAAGCATCGGTGGTCGTATCAGGTCTTACCCCACCAAGAGGATGGCATTGTTGAGGAGATTAAACCATTTACACACACAATCCAGATCAAACCTAATCATTCGCCCACCTAATAATCGTGCCAAACTTTCTAGCATCGAGACGACTCTAAAAACACTTCGACTCCGCAACTCTCCAGGAGATGTCAGTACCTACTGCAAGCTTCTAGATACTTGCATTCGCTCCAAATCATGGGTGGAAGTCAAGAAGATCCATCACCACATTCTTAACAACAGTGCTCACATCACAAACCCATCTCTTCTTGAGAGGATTGCTCTTGCGTATATATCTTGCAACGAAATCGAGCAAGCGCGCGTTATCTTTGATCAAATTCCGCAGCCTAGCGTTTTTCTCTGGAATGCCATGATCAGGGCTTACTCTTGGAAAGGTCCATTTGATCGAGCCATCGATCTTTACCACCGTATGGTGGATTGTGGCATCAAACCGAACAAATTTACGTTCCCCTTTGTTCTCAAGGCATGTTCGGGTCTTGCAGCACTAGAGGAAGGCATTCAGATTCATAACCATGGGAGAAGGGTCGGCTTAGATTCTGATCTATTTGTGGGTACTGCTTTGGTTGACATGTACATGAAATGTGGGTGCCTGGATGATGCACATGAAGTGTTCAACAGAATGCCCAAAAGAGATGTCGTTGCATGGAACGCAATGGTCACTGGCTATGCTCTTCATGGAATGTATGAGGAGATGGTTGGTTTTGTCTTAGAAATGCAAAAAATGGGTACAAGTCCGAACTCTTCTACCTTGGTAGCAATTCTTCCTGTGGTTGGACAAGTGCAGTCACTGAAACAAGGGAAAAGCATTCATGGGTTCTGCGTAAGGAGGTGCTTTCATGAGGAAGATGTTCTGGTAGGTACTGCTTTATTGGATATGTATGCAAAATGTGAATACTTGAACTATGCTTGGAGAATATTTGATAGCATGACTGTCAGAAATGAGGTGACTTGGAGTGCAATGATTGGAGGGTATGTACTGTGTGATAGGGTGATAGAGGCCCTGTGGGTATTTGATCAGATGATGCTTGAGGGATCTACTAATGTGTCACCTTCCTCTTTCGCTTGTATTCTTCGAGCATGTGCCAGTTTCTCTGATTCAAGTAAGGGGACAAGGGTACACTGTTATGTGGCTAAATTTGGTTATCTTTCAGACATCAGTGTTTCAAATTCTCTTCTCTCCATGTATGCTAAGGTTGGAAGTCTTGATGATGCTTTGAGGTTTTTCAATGAGATGGATCCAAAAGATACTGTCTCTTATAGTGCAATTATATCAGGATGTGTACAAAATGGGAATGCTAAGGAAGCACTTAATATATTCAGAAATATGCAATTATCTAGTATAGAGCCAGATGCTGCAACGATGGTGGGAGTTCTTCCAGCTTGTTCCCATTTAGCTGCTCTTCAGCATGGAAAATGTGCTCATGGCTATGTCACAGTTTATGGGCTTGCATCAGAGATTTCAATATGTAATGCTCTGATCGACGTGTATGCAAAGTGTGGGAGAATCGACCTTGCTAGGGAAGTTTTTGATAGGATGTCAAAACAGGACATAGTGTCATGGAATACACTGATTACAGGTTATGGAATCCATGGGTTGGGTAATGAAGCTATCTTATTGTTTTATACCATGGTAGCCGATGGTTTACTGCCTGATGACATCACATTTATATGCCTTATATCTGCTTGCAGTCATTCAGGATTAGTTACTGAAGGAAAACACTGGTTTCATGCTATGAGTCAGATCTATGGTATTAACCCAAGGATGGAACACTACATCTGTATGGTTGATCTTTTGGGTCGTGGTGGTTTTTTGGATGAAGCCAATGATTTGATCCAAAAGATGCCATTTGAACCAGATGTTCGTGTGTGGGGTGCCTTGCTTGGGGCATGCCGAGTTCATGAGAACATTGAACTGGGTGAAAAAGTGTCAAAAGTGATACATAAGCTGGGGCCTGAGGGTACTGGTAACTTTGTTCTGTTGTCTAACATATACAGCGCTGCTGGGAGATTTGATGAAGCTGCACAAGTTAGAAACCTGCAGAGGGACAAGGGTTTTAAGAAAACTCCAGGATGCAGTTGGGTTGAGATTAAAGGCACTGTCCATGCTTTTATTGGTGGGGATCAATCACATCCACAGTCATCAAGTATACACCAAAAGTTGGAGGATTTGTTGGTGCAGATCAAGAAATTGGGTTACCAGGCCGATACAAGTTTTGTATTGCAAGATATAGAACAAGAGGACAAGGAGCATGCTCTTCTATACCATAGTGAGAAGCTGGCAATAGCATTTGCAGTTCTCAATCTGAGGTCTAATGAGCCCATATTTGTTACTAAAAATTTGCGTGTCTGTGGTGATTGCCACACTGCCATAAAGTATATCACATTGGTCACAAAAAGAGCTATCACTATACGGGACGCTAATAGGTTTCATCACTTCAAGGATGGACTGTGCAACTGTGGAGATTTTTGGTGAGTGTTGAGACATGGAACCAGATCTGGTGTATGAAAACAAATCTAGCAGATGAATTCTCATTGGCCACTTCAGTCACCTGACTTTCTGTACAATAACACAAGAAGAAAGGTTATTTATACGATAAAAAGCACATAGTTACCATAAACTGTTGCTGTTTCTTTCTTTTACAAGTTATATCAGCTTTTCTTCATTTTACACAGTACATATTTTCCTACTAATTTGGGATGAAATGTATATTAGTTTGCAGTTTCACTTTTTATAATCTAAAAATTCTAGAATGTTTAGCTTTCTTCCGTTTATTGATTATCCTTTAAGAGGAAGATGATCACCAGGTGATGGTAAACTGATAATTAGAAGCAGATGATGCAATTTTATGAAATTTTCATGAGCTAGACATGTTAATTGGATCACTATTCTATTTATTATAGTTAACAGTTCTTTTTTAAATCCATCTAGAGATCTAGATACATTGATGTAAAAGCTAAATGATTTAATCTAAATTTGTTTGATGCATGTAATTTGCTGTATAGTATTGGAATGGGTAATAGCTTATATGACTGGTAATTCTGTCCCTTCATTTGTAACATGCATTGGCACCTTGACAAAGTGTGTTAAAATTTAGATAACTCTGACTAATGCATTTCGAATCCAAATAAGAAATCCTGCATCAGACACATCCTTTCATATATTACATTTCCGAACATTTCTTAATGTTCCTCAGTGCGATTACTGCCTGTTGAGCAAGAAATACATTTATTACTTTCCAGGTAATGTGTACCTTTTCTGCATCTCTAACATAGCTTCCAAAGCTTAAACTGCAAGCATTCAGATCAATCAGAACAAGCAGGAAGTTGGGAGATGATCACACAGGGTGGTGGATAAAAAGTTAGGCTGCTGTTGCACATTCTTCTAGTGTTGTGGGTCCAACATGCAGTGGTATGAAATGTGGAGCAACCAATAAACATGAAATACAGACTTTTATCTTTTTGTCTCAGAAAATTAATGGCAGAAATTTGATTTTAGGAACTCCAAAGAGAGAGAAGGTTGAGAAAGTCCTACAAAAAGGCTTCCTGGAGGACGTCACCTTGAGTTTGTTAAGTCAATGCAGGAGACAGCTGCTCTGTGCGTACACAAAAAGGGGAAATACTCTTCATAGAATCAGTAATTAATTTCTGAGCTTTTATTTGCTTGCTACTTGTTTAACCTATTCAAATTCTCCCATTTTTATGATGAAAGTAACCAGTATTTGGTTGGATATACTAGGAAGCTGCCAGTTTGCCACCAGGAGTGAATCAGCTAAACTGAAACCAATGAAGTAAGAATTATTGCCTTATAATGAGAAATAACACCAATTTCTCTTTCATCTTCTTTGTTATTTACATTCTTTCTTGAGCTCTTAGTTATATTACGGTAATTCTATATAAGTATGTGCATTTGCTGAATCATAGGTACACAATACACAAACCTTAGATATGTTCCAAATCAGTATACTTATTTCTTTTGTATGTGTTTACTACTACCATATATCATGAGGGTTGCAGAATTTCACATCCAAGCTTTACATTGTTTTTTGGTATTCTTGAAGATTCAGGGTATCAAGTTTTCTTTCTAAATTTTGTCATTAGCTATCATTGTAAATTGTCATATTAATATAGAAGATGCATAGAAACAATGCATTCTTCATAGTTTAAAGTGTCTCTTTTTTTTTAATTTGTATTTTCCCTATGTTTCTCTCTCTACTGATTATTTCAATTTGACTTCTTAGTAGTGCAAGCCTGCTTTGAATTCTAGTCTCAATTATTCACTTTCCCCCCTAAATCTTACATTGTCTTTTTTAGTCTTTAACCTTTTTATCAAATAAGGTCATCATGTTCCTAGTGTTTTACTTTTCAAAACTCTGGTTTTCTAAATCTACTGCCAGACGAGAAATGTTGGTGGTCTGTTGAATTAAAGAATTGTTTTTTTCATATTATTGTTCTAAGTCTTTCTTCTGCAATTTGTCATCTAGGAGCTTCTTTCATCTTCTATAGCAGATCTATATTTGCATGTGTTAAGAAGTTATCACATGTGGTGGCACGCGAGCTCCTTGTTGAGAAAAATGATCTTTACTGATGGTTCATATGGTTGTGCTTTTTGAAGTTCCATGGTGACATACAAAAACTTCTTCCTTATTTTTTGATTGTGTATAAAGCCATCAAATCATATAAAATTTCATTTTTTTTCCAATATGATGATACTCTATGGCAATTGGTATAATTGGGAAGATGATCACGTATTACTCCATGCTGATGAAGAATTGAAATTTGATATGATGTGCAACTAGAATTCTCAAGTCACAATAATTCATTTCCCATGTCATATGATGACGATCAACTAATTTGGATGATACAGTTAATTTTGTTGATATGCTCTTTCTTGTCTAGATGGCTTTAGTCTAAAGAAGAACTAAAAGAAATATGGTTTCATCACTTATTTATTATTAGAAATGCAACAGTCTGATTAAAAGGGATTAGATTTGTTGATCACAATTGTGGTAATGATGCTCTGCTTATTTGTTTAGGAGGTATCAAATACAGTCTTAATCAAGTTTATGCCGATGAATAAGGGACAAAGGAATGGGATCCAAAGTAAGGAGGCATCTATGAACTTAATTTCATTAAAATTGTGTTTTAAAGTAGTCTTGATCAATGTTTTGAAATGGAGGTACCTCACAGACTTTTCAGAGGTCAAGAAAGCCTAAAAATCAACAAAACTTTCGAAAATCTATAGATCCTTGCACAAAGCAAAGGCTACTTAAATAAGCTTGTTGCCACAAGAACAGTTGTAACTTGTAAGTGTGGGGATTGGGAACAGAAGGATCCCCTTGTGGTTACTGAAACTTCTTTTTAGGTTACATTAATTTTTCTTAGGATCAAACCCAGCACAACCACTTGCTTGCTGTTGCTTTCCTAACAACTAGAATATACTTCCTTTATATCCATGATCTGTGGTGCGTTCATACGATGAACGATGTCCCGTGCGAGATTTTGCTGCGAACGTCGCATCGCACGGGGCATAACTAACATGTCCCTCCACTCGAGAAGGCTTGGGACGAGTTCCTTCTCGCCAAGGTCTGCCTAGTAGAATATGACAAGTGTTCATATCCACTATATCATATAATATCTCATCTTTGTAATGTTTTCCAATAAAAAGGGGAGCTCTACATTGCAAAGTTACCTTGATTTCACCAATGTCTTTAAGCCACCCGATTTTGTAGGATGTTGGGTGTATTTCTGTAGGGAGTTGGAGCTTCTTCACCATGGATTTGAAAGCAGTGTTTGTACTACTTTCGCTGTCGATGATGAGGTCGCACACCTTCTGATTGACGGTGCACCTAGTTCAAAAGATGCGATGCCGCTGGGAGCCAAGTTCCTGGCGTGGTGCGTACATCAATCGTTGCAACACGAGGGAGAGAGCTTCCCCATCATCCTTGTAGGTGACGGCCTCGTTGTCGTATCCCTCCTCATCTAATGCATCATCTTGTCCCTTGTCAATGTCGTCGACTTCAGCGAGATTGGTCATCGCTCGTTTCGGGCATTGGTTGGATAGATGCCCAGGTTGATTACACCAGTAGCATTTAGTTCCTCGTGATAGAGCATACGGGTTGGTGGAAGGAACCCATGTCGCGTTGTTTCCTCCGGTCGACTTGGATTGGCGATTGCCAGCCTCTTTGTTCACAACGGGTGAGGCCTCTCGAAGGGAAGCCTTTCCTTTGTTCAGGGTGAGCTCGCTTGTTGAAGTGGTTGGGGCACCTCGTCCGTAGGCGGGGCCTTTTTGAGTAGCCTGCTCCAGCTGCTTTTCAGCCCTTATAGCTAGTTGGACCGCGTCGTAGAGACTGTAGACCGGTTGAAGGTAGACCCTATCTTGGATAGGGAGTCGGAGTCCACCCACGAACCAAGCAACTTGTTGCGCTTCTGTCTCCTCCAAGTTATTGCGAGCAGAGAGCCTGTAGAACTCGACGGTGTAGTCATTGACGGACCGTGATTCTTATCGGCAATTTTGACATTGCTGGAAAAGGATTTGGTCATAGTCAAGGGGAAGGAATCGGGCTCGTAACATCTTCTTCAAGGAATGTATGGGTCCTTTGTTTTGTCGCATGCGGGAGATTTGTAGTTGCTCCCACCATGCCGAAGCGCCTTCTTTAATCTTGTAAGCTACAAGCTTGATCTTCTTTTCCTCCGGGGTCTCCATGTAGTCAAAGAAGCGTTCGACCTCTGCGAGCCAATCGAGGAAGTCCTCAATGTGTAGATGGCCATTGAAGGATGGGAGATCTACCTTCATGCGGTAGTCCCTCTCATTGCGGCCTCCGTAGCCGTCACCACCCCCGTAAGGGTTGCCGCCACCATAGCGATTGCCATCACCATAACGGTTGCCTCCATCCTCGAAGCGGTTTTCATCGTTGTAGGGATTGTGTAGGGATTCCTCATCGCTAGAGGAGTCGTCGTAGAGTGTGCGCGGAAGAGGGCGAGTCGCGGGCCTAGGCCGAAGTAGGCCAAGAGGAGGAAGGGGAGGTTCGTCTCATTCTCTGCATCCAACATTAGGAGTTGAATCCTCGTGACGAACTTGCCTTCCGGCGTCAGGAGCAAATGCTGGAGTAGAGTCGTCGTCATGGATTTGACCAAGTCAAAGGGCTTGGGTTATCATCACCAAAGCTCCCTAGATCTTTTCGAAATCTTGTTGCATCTTCCGTTGAGCCGCACCGAGGGTTTCAACGGTTAGCACTTCCGGAGCACCGTCCACAGACTTAGAGCTCCCCGATCCATCGGTGGCACCGGCCATTGGAAGGAGAGCGCCTTGCTCTGATACCACTTGACGCAGGAAAAGCGGGTTGAGGCGAGCATGTTGCCTTCGATGAAGGATGGAAGAGGAAGAGCAGGCATGTTGCTCTCTTGCGATCACACCAATAGAGAACTCGTGGAACAATTTTATTACTCAAAACTTCAATGATCCCAATACAAGGGAGTGGGGCCTTTATATAATAAGGGTGAGCCACTCATAAATAGAAAGACAAAAAAAATAAAACAAAATTTTAAAGTAATAATTCTAAAAATGCTGAAAAGATTCAATGGGTTGGCTGAAGCAAAATCTTAGGAAAATAATTCTAAAAAATACTGAAAAGATTTAATGGGTTGGTTGGTAAAGATTCAATGGGTTGGCTGAAGTAAAATCTTAGGACAACAATTCTAAAAAATGCTGAAAAGATTTAGTGAGTTGGTTGGCAAAGATTTAATGGGTTGGTTGGCCTTTTCTTCTTTGCTTGGATTCTCCAAACTAGGTATGGTTGAGATCGCGGGTAGGAGATTTGGAGTGGACGCCTTGGTTGGTCTTTCCTTCTTTAGCTGGATTCTTCAAACTAGATGCGGTTGAGATCGCGGGTAAAAGATTTGAAGTGGATGCCTGCATCAATTTCGCATAGAATTAAGTAATTGGTGTTAAATAGATGAGATGGACAGAGAAAGCAAGTATTGTTGTGATTCAATCTAGTATTCCTTTCTCTATACTTGTGTAAGTATGTTAGTACTTTTTAATTACTGTATTTTTCTATTTCTTTCTCATATTGCAAGTAAGACGAGCATGGTGTATGCAATGAAAATAGTAGTTGCTCCATCAAAATCAGCACTAGGTTGACAAGTTTCTATGAAATCTAGCCAATTCTCTACAATTGCAAGTTAGTGGTGTGGTGAAACATGAATGGTTGTGTTCTCATCCCATAATTAGATTGGCTTTGAGTTGGTCTGACTGGATTAGATTGGGATATGTTGGCTTGGCAAGATTGCATTAGTTGCACTATTCGTTGGCTAAAATAGGATGGAATTAGGTTCAAAGAAAGCGTGTTAAAATCCAATCCATATCCAATCCAATCATCTAATCCCACCTGAAACTTAAAGTCGAGTCAAGACTAGACCCATCGGGCACCCTTACAAAAGAGAACGATTTGCACTTGGTGGAAATGAGAACAGTTAAAACTGTACGAATAACGCGTATCCACAGCTCCCTCGAGCAAATGCAAGAAAACCTGCTGTTGTTGGAATTTGGACCCGGGGGCGGCCGTCGGCTGAGAAGGAGGGGCTCCGGCGAGGGTCGGCGGGTAGTGGTCTGTCGATGGGCGGCGTCCTCCGTGGGTGGCCTGCAAAAAGCCAGTGGCCGGGGTTTCCGGCGCCGGCCCTCCGATGCTTAAGTCAGAGGGGGCTTAAAGTGTAGAAGGAAGGAGATGTGTGTTTCTGAGTTTTAAGAGTCCAACCCCCACTAAGATAGGAGGGTTCCCCTTTTATAGTGGGGTACTAGATTACCTGTGATATGACGGGGCGAAGTTACCATATGATTGAGCATGTCGTGTGAATTAATGCGCGATCGTGTGAATTAATGCCTTGCCGTAGGAGATCAGGCCGGAGCCAAGGAGTTGTCATGGCTGATCAGACGCTGCCGAGCAGATTTGTCGTGGAGGGCTTGAGATCCATAGATAACAGGAGCCATGCGCATTAATTGTTGAGTAAGCCGGAGGTCTGCAGGAGCCATGCGCGTTAATTGTTGAGTAAGCCAGAGGTCTGCAGGAGCCATGCGCGTGCGCATTAATTGTTGAGTAAGCCGGAGGTCTGCAGGAGCCATGCGCATTAATTGTTAAGTAAGCCGGAGGTCTGCAGGAGCCATGCGCATTAATTGTTGATGGCGGTGGCAGGGCATGGTTCCTGGTCGTACTGTAGGTGGATGTGACCGCAGTAGACAGGTCGGGCACCTTTAGGTCGGGCGCCGGGTCGGGCGCCTTCAGGTCGGACGCCGGGCCGGGCGCCATTAGGTCGGACGCCGGGTCGGGCGCCTTCAGGTCGGACGCCGGGCCGGGCGCCTTCAGGCACGTGCTGGCCACGCGGTCATATGTTCCGGAGCGGCTCATTTTTCCCCCAACACTACCCCCCGACTTCCGAGTTCGAGCCGCTTGCGAGCTCGCACGTGGGAAGTAGCCGTTTTTGCCGTGTTGTGGGCCGGGGAATTTTGAATTGTTTCGGCGCTCTGCGCGCTTCAAGGCGCTCTTAATGGGAGATGATGGGGCGACACCCTTTTGCTTTTCAAAGCGTCCTCGCGTCGTGGGCTCATGATGGGGCTCCACGACCCGAAGGGACGCTTTCTTGATTTTGTATTTAAAGCGCCGATCCAAATTGGATATGCCGCTTCGGTCTTCGGGGCCGACGCATGGCATGATCTGGACGGGAGGCGGGATTCTGTCTCGCCGATCCGGGCCGTTGGGGGGGTCTATATAGACCCCCATCCCGGTCCTAAGGGTTTCTATTGGGCCGCCATCGCTTGTTGTTCTCTGGTATCCCTTTCGGCCTTCCGAAGCGATTACTTCGATTTTCCCTCTCCAATCCTTCAACGTCTCCGGCGAAGACCTTAGTAGGTGTTCCCCTTCGTCTGCTCGGGGGGCTCTTGCTTTCGCTTTTTTCCTTTTATTTTTCTCCTGTTTTCTTTTGGGATGGGCCGTGGTCCGTACGAAGTTGGGTCCACCATGAGTGGTGAGGAGGTGGAGATGGCTGAGGAATGGTTCTTTCCTCAGCGCGGGTTCCGTCTGGAACGCGCGGGGCTGGGGGATCGGGTAACGAGACCTCCTCCGGGCTGGATCGGAGTGTATTTAGAAACACTCTGGGCTGGCCTGCGATTCTCCCTCCACGGGTTCGTGAACGAGCTCCTGGCGACGTATCAAGTCGTCCCGGCGCAGCTTGCTCCGAACGCGTGGAGGATGATTGTCGGCTTTTTATCCTTGTGCCTGGCACACGGGATACCGACTTATGTAAACGTCTTCCGGTGGTACTTCTTGCTGAAGTCCAACCCGGGAGATGGAGAGTGGCTCTACCTTGCCCTTCGGGGTGGTCGGCCACTCTTCCGGGGTGTTCCGACATCCATTCATGGATGGAAGGAGAAGTTTTTCTTTGTCTTCCGAGTGGGCATGGGGGTTCGACCCTCGGTGGGAGCAAGCCCGGCTCAAAACCGCCAACAAGCTCCCCAAATTGTTCAAGGGCGAGCAGGGGATCCTCGACGCTCTTTGCGGCCTCGGGGAGAATATTCTGCTGAATGACCTCGTGAGCGAGGACGCTCTGGTCAATGTTGGCCTGAGCTCGGCACGCCCTCAGGGTAAGGGTGGTGGTGGTTTTTTCCTTCTGTTTTCTCTCCCTTCTTTTTTTTGTTTTGCTCTTCCTTTGTCTCTTCTCTGACATCCTAACTTTTTCCTCTCTTGCCTTTTCAGACGTTCCGAAGATGGTGATAAGAACGCAGCCCTCTACGCTCGCTTCCGAAAGAGGGCAGCCGAGATTGGTGGGGCCCCGCCCGAGCCGAGGAAGAAAGCCAGATCTTCATCTGGTGCGGGTGCCAAGGCGAGCACAGCCCAGGGCGGGGCTTCCAGGCCCGCTCGAAAGGAGGTCTCGAGCTCCGACCGTGGGGGCTCGAGCTCTGCGGGGGCTTCTGTGGTGCTCGCGTGCCCGGCCCCCATCTCGCAGCATTCGGGTCGGCCGCCCGTCCGACCTCAGCACTCAGGGCCTGAGTCGGGAAGCAGCCAAGGGGCTGCAAGGCCGTCCCCGCCGAGCCCAGCAAGGCCTAGCCTCCCGGGTCCCTCGGAGGGCGAAGGCCGTCAGGAGAGGAGGCCTTACTGCCCCGAGGGGGCAGTCTTCGAGGGTGATTCGGCCCTCAATAATGCCGAAACGGCGCGGCAGATTTTCCGCATCGCGCTGCTCCCGGCCGACCAGGCGAGATCCGGGCTATGAGTTTTAGTAACTTCCTGGATGAGACTCGCCGTTCCGCCGTCCGGGTAAGTTTGCCTAGCCTCTTTTTTTTTTTTTGCTCTATTTTTGATCCTAGCTCACTTTCTCTGCTCTGTCTTCAGCATCTCCATGAGATTGATACATTGATCTCCATAGCGGCAGACTATCGGGACCGGGCCCGAAGGTGTCTGCGGGGGCAAGAGGAGGCCGAGAGGAAGCTCAGGGAGGCTGAAGTCTCGCGGAGGGAGCTTCTGGCGAGAGTGGAGGCCGGTGAGGACGAGCTCCAGGCGCTAACTACGGAGCTCGAGGAGGAGAAGGCTGCGTACGCTCTGGCCAGATCGGAGGTGCCGTCTACCGAGGCCCGTCTGGCCGAGGCTCGCTCGACGCTCACCGTCCGTGAGCAGGAGGTGAAGGAAGCCCAGCTCAAGGTCGAGGAGCTCGAGGCCCGCGAGAAGAGGGCCCAGAAGGAGGTTCAGCACGCGGTGCAACTCTTCCGGGAATCGGAAGAATTCCGCGATCTGTTGGAGGAAGAGGTCGTGGATGGGCTCATCCGCGGCTTTGAAGACTTCCGCAACCAACTGAGGCGGCTCTGCCCCGAGTTTAACCTCAATCTGCTCCAACCTGGAGCGGGGGTCGAGGAGGAGGATGCACCTGAAGACCTGGCTAGGGCCGAAGTTCAGGCGGCCGAGGAGGCCACTTGGGAGGCTCCCGCCGAGGGGGATCCCAAAGGAGCCTCTGATGCCGCCCTCGAAGCTGTTGGTGAGACCCAGGCCGGGACCTCTGTTGCGGATGAACCTGGGAGAGCTCCGATAGAGCGTAGCATATAAACTTTTGGGCTGAATTTTTTCTGGCGAATCATTCCGAGTTTTCGGACTCCACTGAGTCCATAGACTTGGGTTCCGACCACGTTTGCTAGGCAGTTAAGCTTAGGTCCAATGTACTTTAGGAAAACTCGTGAAGTCCTCGAGCTCGGACTCACGTTTCACTGAGCCCTTGAACTCGAGTTCAAATTTTGCGCGGCTCCCGAATCGCCGAAGTGCTGCGTTCGGACTCTGGGCCCCAAAAGGGCCTCGTCTTTTAGGTCTGCTTTCCGGAAGATCTGGCTTTCTGGGTATAAGCTCATAACAGCTTTAGGGTCGGTCTCGAAGAGATCGCAGATCAAATTAACGTTGGGGCATTTCGCGGCTGTTGGTCTCGAACTTGGTCGAAGTACCAACAGGCAGAATCGAAGTTTATGGCAAGTGCTTCGGTATTTCCGAGCTTGGCCGGTGTATCAAGGCTCGAGGTCGTTGTTACGGGCTGTCGTTGACTTTTTGATGTTTGGGCTCGGCCGAGCCCTCATTCGGCGGGGTCTGTATGGACTAGACTGGAGATCACTCTTGCACTTTTGGAGCCAGGCGTTGTGGCTAGCTTTTAGGGGCGTTTTCTGGCCCGTAGTCCGCTTCTCGCTGGAGCATTGTCGTCGGGGAATCTACGTAGGTGCCACCCCTTTGTCGTTGTCGAGTGTTAGGAGGAGGGGCGCAAAGGCTCTACCCCGTATGTCTTCCCGAGGCCGAGTGGGCTTGGGCTCGTTATCGACTTACGGGGCATGTCGACCCTAGTCGAGGGATCGAGCACGAGGTCGAGGGAGCTCGGGCTCGCTGTCGACCTAGTGTCGCTTCCCGAGGTCGAGGGGTCTGGGAACACACTGTCGACACACGGGGCATCTCGACCTTAGTCGAGGGATCGTGCGCAAATCGAGGGATCTGGGAGCGCACTATCGACCTGCGACGCTTTCCGAGGTCGAGGGGTCTGGGAATGCACTATCAACACTCGGGGCATCCCGACCTTAGTCGAGGGATCGTGCGCAAGGTCGAGGGGTCTAGGAACGCACTATCGACCTGCGACGCTTCCCGAGGTCGAGGGGTCTGGGAACGCACTATCAACACTCGGGGCATCCCGATCTTAGTCGAGGGATCGTGCGCAAGGTCGAGGGGTCTAAGAACGCACTATCGACCTGCGACGCTTTCCGAGGTCGAGGGGTCTGGAAACGCACTATCGACACTCGGGGTAGCCCGACCTTAGCCGAGGGATCGTGCGCAAGGTCGAGGGGTCTGGGAACGCACTATCGACCTGCGACGCTTTTCGAGGTCGAGGGGTTTGGAAACGCACTATCGACACTCGGGGCATCCCGACCTTAGTCGAGGTATCGTGCGCAAGGTCGATAGGTCTGGGAACGCACTATCGACCTGCGACGCTTTCCGAGGTCGAGGGGTCTGGGAACGCACTATCGACACTCGAGGCATCCCGACCTTAGTCGAGGGATCGTGCGCAAGGTCGAGGGGTCTGGGAATGCACTATCGACCTGCGACGCTTTCCGAGGTCGAGGGGTCTGGGAACGCACTATCGACACTCGGGGCATCCCGACCTTAGTCGAGGGATCGTGCGCAAGGTCGAGGGGTCTGGAAACGCACTATCGACCTGTGTTGCCCAAGGAGACAACCCAAGAGTGGGGGGGTGAATTGGGTTTTAATTAATTATGACCAATTTAAAGTGTAATGAGTAATTAACTAAATCTATTGGAAGCAAATTAGTTAGTTTACTAGATGCAGTGAGTGAAGAGAGAGAAAGAGACAACAGCCAATACAAACACAAACAAGTTTATAGTGGTTCGGAGCCAACTCTTGCTCCTACGTCCACTCCCCAAGCTGCACTTGGGTGTTCACTAAAATTCCTAGGATTACAGCCGGTTGTTTTACAAGCTCACAACCCAACTTGTTGTTTTCACGAGATTACAACGAACTCGGTCGGTTTTCATAGGCTCACCGACTAGAACCATTCGATTGTTTTCTCGGGTTCACAATCAAACCCAGTTGGTTTTCTCCGGTTCACCAACCACAACCTTACACCGTTGGTTTTTCCTTTGGCTCACCAACAAACCTTACAACCCTTGATTCAATTCCCTGATTGAATCAAGTAAGAAAAACAAGGTTTGGGATTTCACAAAGAAAGCTTCTAAAAAAGCAGATGTGAAAACAATAAATGCAAAGTAAAGTTAGAAGCCCTCAAACAGATTTTAGATGAGAAAGTAGGGGCTTCTTGATTTCTGAGTCTCCTTTTGAAAGGACTGAAGATTGGAGGACAGTAGTAGAGCCTTGAATGCGAAGAAAGTACTTCTCAGATTGAGTTGAATGCACATCTTCCTTCTTTTTCTTGTATTTACTCTTAAGAAGCTCTTGGTAGGTGGAAATGCCTTTTTGCTTGAATGGAATAGCTCTCTTGATGTCTACTACTGTTCACTCTGGCTATTTAAGAGGTTCCTTTTGAAAACTAGCCGTTAGGAACAGATTTGGAGCCGTTCTGTCCCGTCTGCACATCTTGACAATGTATCCGTTGGGATCGGAGTCGACTCGTGCGATCTGGAGTCGACTCGGCTGTTACTGGAGTCGACTCGCTCTTTACAGGAGACGACTCGCCCACTGTTCAGGATTTGAATTAAAGTGCTTGTCCCGTCCTGGAGTTGACTCGGACTAAACTGGAGTCGACTCGCCAACTTCTAGAGATGACTTGGGCACTTAGGAGTCGGCTCGTTCTCAGGATTTCAGAAACCCATCTTTCTGTTTTTCATCCTCGAGTCGACCCGGGTTTTCTTGGAGTCGACTCGGCTATCTTGAGAGGCGACTCGAGATCTTCTGGAGACGTCTCATTCTCAGAGGCCGAAAAACTAATTTTCTGTCTTTTGAACTGAACTGCCTCGGAGTCGACTCGCGCCTTGTTGGAGTCGACTCGGCTGACTTGGGGGTCGACTCTGGAACTCTTGGAGTTGACTCGTTCACAGGGTCTCTCAGATTGGTTCTCTGCCTTTCAGACTGCTTTCCTCTGGGAGTCGACTCGGACATAACTAGGAGTCGACTCGCCAAGCTTCGGAGTCGACTCGTAACCTTCTGGAGTCGACTCGGTAACAGGGTCTAAGATCCAACGTTCTGTCTTTCTGTCTGTTACCCTTTGGAGTCGACTCGGAACCGTCGGGAGTCGACTCGGAACCGTCGGGAGTCGACTCGGCAAGCATCGGAGTCGACTCGAAACCTATTGGAGTCGACTCGTGTTAGGAATTGTGTCCTAAATCCAATCAATTGTTGATTGTAAATGTATTTGAATCAATTATAAATAACATGGTATTTATTCATTACCAGAACATCTTCACAAACTCCGATGTGATGAAGTCCTTAGGACTGCTTTGTATAATGAAATATGATTTTGTCACACAAGTCCTTAAATGTTCATGACCGTATGATATACTATTAATAGGACGATAGTATTATCGGGCATAGGTCATTGTGTATCATATTTGTTGGTTGTCTTCCAAACCAAAGAGTATAGAGATACTAGTATGATATACAGGTGAATAGTAGTGTACGTTCACTGAACGTGACCAATTGACGGACTCTCTCTTGTCAAGAGTTGTTCCGAGTGGATATGGGTATATGTATCCTTTAGACCTGAGATTGCAACCGGTGGCTTGCAAGCAACTCACTGTACTTTGGTGCCGGACTACCTGGATTTCTAATCCAGCGACGGAAAGTTTTTGGGTCCAGTCAAGTACTTGTAGTAGTCAGTTGCAGATCAAGATGGGATTGACCTCCCTTAGAAATAAGGATGAATGCCTTGTGTTTTCAATTAAGTAGTACCCTGGCCAGGGAAAGTCAAATCACTATCACTTGACTTATTGAATTGAAACATATTTCCGGATGGATCGTTTCAGGGTAGACAGACTCTGAACCCACCCTGGGCTTTTTTTGGTCAAGAGGATGAATTATGCGGTAACCATAGTCCATAGGTTCTAGAATGTTGCTTTGCATCTATTCGGCCTATCCGGTCGTCGGGTCCCATTGCTAGATGGTTACTTCGATTAGTGCAGGAAGTGTTCTTGTACTACCGGCTTAGGTTCGAACCTGTGAGGTCACACGCTTAGAAGTTTCTGGATTGATCAAATGGCTGATTGACGATTGAGAATCGTCTAGAGGTAAAATAGTCAATGTGATTGACTGATTGCCCTAAGCAATTGTTGCTTGGAGAAGTTAATTGGTGATTAAATCACTGATTAGACTCAATTTGATTGAGTAATAGAGATTGGGCTTGACCAAATTCAAATATGATTTGAAATTGGTAAAACCGTAATTGACACCAAAATTGGTTTGGTGAAAATGTCTAATTTGCCCCCAACCAAATCAGATTTGGCTTGAGTCAAATTGGATCAAAATCAATTATGATCCTAGTATGACTAGGACTTCCTTCCCTATGTGGGACCCACATACTGTATGTGGGACCCACGTCCTGCCTAGGTGGGACCCACATCCTGCATTTATGGGATCCACATACTGTATGTGGGACCCACATCTCGATCGTCCTCCAGACCACCTCACCCCTTTGCATGCGTGACACGTGGCGGAGCAGGACACCTCTTTTGCTTGCATGCTTGACACGTGGCGGAGCAGGACACCTCTTTTGCTTGCATGTATGACATGTAGCGGGCCTGGACACCTCACACTCCTCCTGATGTCATCCATGACCTCATCTGCCTCATAAAGTCATCCATGACATCGCCCTCCAGGCCACCTCACCCCTTTGCATGCGTGACACGTGGCGGAGCAGGACACCTCTTTTCCTTGCATGTGTGACATGTGTCCTGGCAGGACACCTCATCGGACACCTCATAGAGACACCTCACCCTCTTCTTGGCCTATAAATAGGCCACCCCTCTTCCTTATTCTTGAGACATGAAAAGCACTAGAGAAAGAGAGTGAGAGGAGAGAGTAGTTCTGAAGGTGAAAGCCCAAGAAGGAGTTCTTGAGCTGTGAAGGTCCATCTTCTTCCTTCTTCTTCCTTTCAGCCAACCTTCTGCCTCCCTGCGAGCTAGCACTCCCCGGGAAGCTGATCATTCCGGAGCTTTGCATGGACGAGTCATCGAGGCCGGACGCTTGTGCGGCTGCGAAGCATCCTTGAAGGAACCCCCTTCTAAAGATAAGAGATCTGATCTCTTTTACGGTTGAGATATGATCTCAATCTTCAAATCACAAGAAGTTGTGATTTATGCATATTTATTTGAATCACACAATCCTCGGGATCTGAGGGCTTTGTGATATTTGGTGTCAAAGCAAAGGATTAGTGGAGACTATCCGATTCTCGAAAACTCTCACGCGTGATCGTGTGACGAAGCGTGGCTCTCCACCCGGGGGCTCATGTGATGAGTGCTTTGATAGGCACGCGCGGGTGTCACCCTATGATTGGGACTGAGCCCGTGCCACATATGATGTGCAGTTGAAGATTGTCTTCGACTGGTACCAGAGTCAAAATATCTAAAATATCAAGCATGTTTTGGGTTAAAATGTTTAACCCGTTCTTTCCGCATAAAAATTTTCTGAAATTCATGCTTAGCCCTCTGCACGCACACCATCAGTGGTATCAGAGCCCGTCCAGGTTCTTTGTGATATCAAATATCTATGCAAGATGTGATCTTTTACATATGATGTAAACTGATTATATTATTTCATTATGTTATTTATATGATGAATGAACATGTTTGTTTGCATGATTAACTTGAATCTTAAAAGTGTTTTAAGAATTTAAAGTTATGGAGCATGCAAAACAAAGATAAGACATGAATAATACAATATACTTAATTATGAATTGAGTAATGATATAGATCCTAGACTTTAAATGTGATTTGAATGTCTAAGACATTGCATAATTCATGAGGTAATGGGTTAGCTAAAACAAATCCAATTGAGTTGGACTCAATGGTTGAAATCAACTTGGTAGAGTAGTTGATCTAATCTAATTAAAGTTGTTTCTTAGATTGGGTCAAGATTACTCTTGATCTTTGCAATAGTTGTAGTTGATCAAGTCCATGTCTTTGATTAGACCAAATGGATGTTGATTTAGGCTTCGTGGTTGAACTTGAGTTATGATATTGATCGAATTGAAATTGATAAACCAGCTGGTGTCAAAGGCAATTGTAATCAGTAGGTTTTTAATTAGGAGCTACTTGCTAGGTTTCGGTCCAGTCAAGTTAATGGCATACCCTTCCGCTGATCTCACTTATCTTGGTGAATCTCTTTTGATCAGATCTCTGATTGACTCTAATTAACCTATGCCTGTAAGAAAATCAGTTGGACTGATTTAGGTGCACTGACTTCAATCTATTTCCTATGATACCTGACTTATGAAGTCAGTGGGAGGATTTGGATTGAGTCAGCATTTTATTATAAAAATCCTCTAAATTATTAGGTCCATAAAATGATATGGTTAATGGAGATGACCACGTCATTGCCTCCCATTAGTTGTGTGATAATGAGTCCAATGCATCTATATACATTGGAGGCGCGTGCGCGCACTGGTGCGTATCGGCCATTGGAATTGTCATACAATAATGATGAGTCAGTTGCAACTATTGGAATGGGTGGTTCGGTTGGATACCGGCCAAAGTCGGGCTTGACCATCTATTAGATAGTTTGCATTGATTGCTACATGTTAATGGTTGGACCTAACCGGAACTTTCAGTAGTGTCGATATACGCCTGCTGAAGTGCTTTCTGGGGCAAAATGATCACTAGAAGTTATTTAGTTGAAACAATTTGTTATGAACCTACCTTTAGGTGTATTTGGGTTGATACCGACCAAAGCCGGGCCCAGGTATAGCCTATCGGATTCTAGTGCCCACTAAAGAATTAAGAGTAATTCTTCGGATTAAAGATAGAAGCTCCTGATTCGTATAAAATAGTGGGAGGATCTTTAGACTAAAATCCATGTCTTTAGATTAATTGATTCATTTACTAATAAGGCCTTGGTTTTATCCTTTATGCAGAAATGTCCTGTTATAAGTTCCCCCTATCACTTTTGGTTAGTGATGAGCCGACTAGACCTTTGATTAAGAATCAGGCTAACTCGAGTGCTAATGAGAGAAGTCAGCAAAGAGTTGCTGGTCAAGGTGGTTATATGATAACACCTTATAATTTCTCTGTATGTGATAATATGACTTGGGTATTGGATACCGGGAGTCCTTTTAATATCTGTAATACGTTGAAAAGTCTGCAAGTCATTGAGAATTTCGGTAACAATGTGAAATTCCTAAATGTTGGAGATGGAAGAACTGTTCCAGTTCTAGCATTAGGTAATATTCAAATTGTTTCAAATTCTCACATAATTGCCCTTGGTGAATGTCACTATTGTCCTAGTTTCTTAATGAATGTCATTTCCGTTGGTCATTTGGCCTTAAAACGGTTATGAAATTTGTATAAAGAAGGATTATTGTGATATCATTATGACTGGTGTTACAGTAATCAATGGACGATTAAACAATGGCATTTATGTATTGTCACAACCTGTTAGTGTAATGTACACTACAAGTAAACGCCCTAGATCTGATGATGTCTCTGATATTTACCTTTGGCATTGTAGGCTAGGTCATATTAACAAGAACAGGATCAACAGGTTGGCCTCACTGGATATTTTAAATATTAATGATTGTGAATCATTACCTACCTGTGAGTCTTGTCTTCTTGGAAAGATGACCAAGTCGCCTTTTACTGGAAAAGGTATACGAGTCGGTGCTGTATTAGGTCTTGTACATTCGGATGTATGTGGACCTATGAGCACTTGTACAAGAGGTGGATACAGCTATATCATTACATTTACCGACGACCTATCTCGGTATGGGTATGTGTTTCTTATGAAACACAAGTATGAATCATTTGAAATGTTCAAATTATACCGTAATGAAGTAGAGAAACAAACTGGACAGTGTATTAAGATACTTCGATCTGATCGAGGTGGTGAATACCTCTCCAGTGATTTCTTGACATATCTGGAGGAGAATGGGATTCTCTCTCAGTGGACCCCTCCCGGAACACCGCAGCATAATGGTGTGTCTGAAAGGAGGAATCAGACTCTGTTGGACATGGTCCGGTCCATGATGGGGTTTACAGTTTTGCCCTTATCATTTTGGGGTTATGCACTTGAGACCGCTTGTTATATTCTTAATAGAGTTCCCAGTAAATCTGTGACTAAAACTCTATATGAGATATGGACCGGTCAAAAGCCTGTACTCTCTCACCTTAAAGTTTGGGGGTCTCCAGCCTACGTTCGTCGTTTGAAAGCAGACAAACTGGAAGCTAGGTCGGAAGAATGTCTTTTTGTCGGCTACCCAAAAGAAACCAAAGGGTATTATTTCTACCAGGCTAATGAACAAAGGTTGTTCGTCAGCAATAGAGCTGTCTTCTTGGAGAAGAAATTCCTTAGTGAAAGAACGAACAGCTCTAAGGTTGAGCTTGATGAAGTTCAACAGGTAGAGGATCAGACAACTCAAACTGAACCGTTAGAGTTTGATTTGATTGGATCAAACTCAGAACCCATTAAGGTTGCACCCGTTAGGCGATCCGGTATAGTACTGCATCAACCAGATAGATACTATGGTTTTCTTGTCCGGGACGATGATCCCATTGGTCTCGATGAGAACGATGAGGATCCTGTCACCTATATGGATGCTATGCAAAGGTCTGACTCTGATAAATGGCTTGGAGCCATGGAATCTGAAATGGAGTCCATGAAGGTCAATGATGTATGGACATTGGTTGACCCACCCGAAGGATTTAAACCTATAGGGTGTAAGTGGATTTTCAAATGGAAAAGAGGCGCAAACGGAAAGGTGGAAACCTATAAAGCCCGTCTGGTTGCCCAGGGATTTCGTCAGCGTTATGGTATTGACTATTACGAAACGTTTTCGCCTGTGGCAATGCTGAAATCCATTCGGATCATGCTTGCGATTGTGGCCCATCTGGACTTTGAGATCTGACAGATGGATGTTAAAACCGCTTTTCTAAATGGAGATTTAGAGGAACATGTGTATATGATACAGCCTGAAGGTTTTATTTCTGCAGATGAGTCTAAGATGTGTAGGCTGCAAAAGTCCATATATGGACTAAAACAGGCATCTCGGAGTTGGAACATTCGTTTTGACAGGGTTATCAAAACTTATGGCTTCGTTAAGAATGAAGAGGAACCTTGCATATACAAATGGGCTAATGGTACGGTAGTTTTATTTTTTGTACTGTATGTGGATGATATTCTCCTAATAGGGAATGACATCGCTGCACTACAGGGAGTAAAAATATGGCTTTCATCATAATTCTCCATGAAGGATTTGGGAGAAGCATCCTACATCCTTGGGATGAAGATCTATAGAGATAGAACTAGGAGGTTGCTCGGTCTGTCCCAATCCATATACATAAATACTGTGCTGAAACGATTCAGCATGGAAAATTCCAAGAAAGGCTATCTTCCGATAGGTCATGAATTACTCTTTCTAAAACGTTTCAATTAGGGTTGAAAGACGGATTCCCGACCTCGAGTCGACTCCAGTAAAGCGCGAGTCGACTCGACCTCGAGTCGACTCCTGAAAAAGCGCGAGTCGACTCACCACGAGTCGACTCTTAGATTCATTCGAGTCGACTCGAACTCTGGCACATAACCAAAAACTCAGTTAATTCCGTGCCAAAGGAGAGAGATATGGAAATTTTTAGAACTTAAGGAATGATTTGATGACCATAGACGAGAAATCCTATATCCAACATAAGCTAATCATCAAAATCAATGAATTAGAGGAGAGTATCACAAGAATGGATCAATCACTCCTAACCCTTTTCTAAGAATACAAAATCGATCTTCACTCAAGGGTTTTGTGAAGATATCAGCAAGTTGATCATCAGTACAAACAAATTCAAGCATCACATCACCATTTAACACATGATCTCTTATGAAGTGATGTCTTATCTCAATATATTTAGTTCTTGAGTGCTGAATTGGATTTTTAGTTAGATTTATGACACTTGTATTATCACAATTTATGGGAATCTTATCTTGTTTAATGCTATAATCTTCAAGTTGTTGCTTGATCCACAGAATTTGAGCACAACAACTCCCGGCAGCAACATATTCGGCTTCCGCCATAGATAGTGCAACCGAGTTTTGTTTTTTGCTAAATCATGAAATTAAGTTCTCTCCTAAAAATTGACATGACCCGCTGATGCTTTTTCTATCAAGTTTACAACCAGCGAAGTCGGAATCAGTGTACCCTATTAAGTTTATGCTTGATTCTTTAGAGTACCATAGACCATGTTTTTTGTTCCTATTAGATATTTAAAAATTCTCTTAACTGCAATTAGGTGTGATTCCTTAGGATTAGATTGATATCTAGCACACATGCATACACTAAACATGATATCAGGTCTACTTGCTGTAAGATATAATAATGATCCTATCATACCTCTATACAGCTTTTGATCTACTAATTTACTTGATTCATTTTTGTTGCCCAAGGTGACAAGCCAAGAGGGGGGGGGGGTGAATTGGTTTCTTTTAATTTTAACTATCTTACTTATGTTAAATGATGAGTTAGTGGAATTAAACAAATCACAATACAAACAACAAGAAGTATAGTGGTTCGGTGCTCTCCTAAGCACCTACGTCCACTCCCCAAGCGACCCCTTGGGAATTCACTATAATCCCGCGGATTACAGTTGGATTGTTTTTCGGGCTCACAATCCAAAAATCTTTACACTTTGGTTTTCCGGGTTCACCAAAAACCTATGTTGGTTTTACGGGCTCACCAACGAACCTATGTTGGTTTTCCGGTCTCACCAACGAACCTTTACAATTGGTTTTACGGGTTCACCAATCAACCTATTCCGTTGGTTTTGCGGGCTAACCAACTAACCTTTACAATGAGTTTAATAAACAAAGTAAGAAGATTTAAGCTCCTAGATGAGCAAATATAACAATATAATCTACAAAGAAGAGTTTAGAGAATAGTTATCGCTTGATGTGACTTCTCTCTTCTTTGTCATGGATGCTTCACTCTTCAAGGGTGGATGGAGCTCTTAATGACTCTTGGAATCTGCTCAACCACTATCTTTTGACTCTTGAATGAAGCACTTGGATGAAGAAGATTAGGGCACTTTGTCTTTCTTGTGTACTCTTTGATATTTGCAAAAGGATGTTCTCTCTGATGAATAGTGCCACTTTAAATAGTTTCCTTCATCCATTGGACAAGCCCCAATGGTTAGAATTCAAAAACTAGCCGTTACTCACTGTTGGAAGGACAAAAAGTACTTCTGCAGAACTAGCCGTTATGCTTCTGCCCGTGTTTGGGTCGGCTCAACCTGTCCTTGGGTCGACCCAACTTTCACTTGGGTCGACTCAACCTTTCCTTGGGTCGACCCTCTCAGAACCACAGAAACTTGCAATTCAGCCTTCCTTCACTTGGGTCGACTTAACAATTCTTTGGGTCGACTCAAGGTTCAGTTGGGTCGACTCAACTTCCTCTTGGGTCGACCCTCTCAGGGTTTCCAGAGAACCTTTTCTGTCATGTATTCTGTCATTGCCTTTGGGTCGACCCTCTCAGTGTTTGGGTCGACTCAACTTCCTCTTGGGTCGACTCAACTTCCTCTTGGGTCGACCCTCTCAGTGTTTCCAGAGAACTATTTTCCTGAGTCTTTTGAGAAGCTTGAAGTTTGGGTCGACTCATGCTTTCCTTGGGTCGACCCAACTTACTGTTCATCTGTGCCATTTTTGCAGAAGTGTGCCAAATGCTTTCTTGATGTGCCGGGGTCGACCCAATCAACCTTGGGGTCGACTCAATCCACACTTTGCTGCAACTCAAGGTTAGATTCATTCATATAAACAATGAAATGCATTTTTATCTTATTATACAAATATACTGAGAGTAACAGACTTATAAATGAAGTATCGAATTAACTTGTAACATACTCTTGATTATAGCTTGTTAATCATCAAAATAACACTATCATCCTCAATCTCCCCCTTTTTGATGATTACAAAATATAAAGTATGAGCCTATTGATACTTATCTTAAAATCAGTTTTAAAAGGGCTCAAGTTGTTGAATTTCAGCTTTTCAAATGTGAGAGTGAAGTCTCCCCCTATTTCATCCAAATGTTTCCATTTTGACTTTTTGAATTGCTCCCCCTTTCATTTATATTTCATTAACGATGAAACTTCAAAAATTTGAGATAAAGCATGAGTTTCAGGTTATGTATCGAGGTGTGAAAGGTATGTGCCAAATTCTGAAATTCTATGTGCCAAATTCTGAAATTTAATAGAAATTTTAGATTTGATCATTTTCATTGTTACAAATTGCTCCCCCTTAAATGTATATGCTTTCCTATTATAATTTTCAACTTGTTTGACAACTTATTTCTCTTTTCTTACACAACTTATTTCTCTTTCTTTACTTCTCCCCCTTTTTGTTATCATCAAATAGGTGCATGGGAATAGACACAATGAATAACAAACATTTAAACTTCATTGATCAAAATAGGAACATTTTAGTACAATAATGCCAAAAACAAAAACAAATACAATGTTCCTCAATCAAAGTTCAAAATACATGATCAACACAAAATACATATGAGAACTAGATACATATCCTAGGCTCTAAACAGAAATACTAATATCAGCCTAGGGAGTATCTAATGGCTGGGATCTAGTCCTCATCCTCCTAGTATAAGTGGCGAGGGGAGGTCGAGCCTGATGAGACTGAGTCTGGCGTGGAGCACGATGAGCTGGATGACTCTGTGCCGAAATCTCTGACTCATCAGCCTGTGGCACAGATGGTCCATGAGTCTCTCTCTCCGAAGAGCTCCTATCTGCTCCCTCAGATCACTGATCTCAGCAGACATGATATCTAATCTGCTCGTCAGCCCGTCAGTGATAGTCCTCGCCTGAGCTGACATAAGCTCAGTCATCCTACTTCAGAACTCATCTGTGTCTCCCGCAGGAACAGATGACGATGGTCCAGCCTCTGAAGGTGCAGTAGGATGATCCATATGCTCCTCATCCTCAGGGATAGGGTCTCCAATATCTGGTGCATCACCCTGAATCCCTGCTCCAGTATGAATCCACTGCCCGTTCACTTTCTCATAGCCCATGCGGATAAGTGATCGTGCAGTGTATGTATCAGTAAAAAGCAGATGCCTGGAGACCTCCCCCTCGACAGATATGTCGTGCTGTCGGAAGATCAAGGTGAGTATCATACCATAAGGCAGGGATACTCTGGAGTTGCAGATCACCTTCCTCATCTGCCTCAGGATCATGGCCGGGAGATTCAGGGGAACACCCTGAATAATATGCTCCATCACTGCTAGATCTCGCTCTGTAATGAGATCAAATCTCCCGCTCTTCGGAAATAGAATCCTATTTATGATGCTGAGCAACAACCTCATTTCTGCAGAAAGAGAGCTCACTATTACCTTCTCCGAAAAGTCGAAGTCTTTATTCTCAAGAATCAACTGCAGGGCTCTCATCTTGTTTTCTGGCTTTTCTGGAGTTGCTCCTTCGCAGGGGAGATAAAGCAACTCACTCAAACTCTCCTCGGAAACTCGAACCCTAACTCCTCGAACTTCCGAAATGAGCCCTCCCATTCCAGTTTTGAGGAAGGCATAGAACTCCCGAACTAGTCCGGGGTAGATCACCACATCTAGGGAGCAAAGATACTCCCAACCTTGCCTTCGGATCCATTCCCCCAAACGGAACCCTTCTTGATCAAAGAACTCGGAATGGATCCTTCTCCCCGTTGTAACCGGTCTCCCCGCAAACTTTGCAAGTTGTACTGAGGGGGAGGGAGGAGGAGGTGGCTCTGCACGTGTCTCACGTTGTGGAGACACTGTAGATGGCTCCGTAGCATCTCTTTCCTCACGTTGGATCCGTGAGACTCTCCCGGATCTCTTGGCTACGGCTCTTTTGGGTCCCATTTCTCCAAGATCTTGAAGTAATCTACTGTTTGGAGATGATTGGAGGAGATTGGAGAGTGGGGAATAAGGTTTTCGGAAGAGGACAAAGGGTAAACAGTGCCCTAGAAGCTCACGGGTCCCCCTTTTCACAGTGGGGTCCCGACGTTGGGTCGACTCAAGAATTTTCTTGGGTCGACTCAACGTTGGGTCGACCCTATTTTGGGTTGGGTCGACCCAAGTTCAGAAATTTTTCCTTTCTCTTCCTTTTTGCTTCTAAAAATTTTCTTTGCTTCCAATCCTTACAAATTCTTTCTGGGACAATGATACATGAGTAAGGAATCTATAGATGACAAGTTTGATTCATGTTTCATGGGTTTTTAGAAATGGGAGGAATGTATCATGAGACTGCTTGCTTCCTTTTATATCTCTTCAATAAAAAGGATCACATATGCCTAATTCCCTCCTTAGCGAGCAGAATCTATCTTCACTCAAGGGTTTTGTGAATATGTCAGCTAATTGTTTTTCAGTGCATATATGCTCAATACATATGTTTCCATTTTGCACATGATCCCTAATAAAATGATATCTTATTTCTATGTGTTTGGCTTTAGAATGCTGAACCGGATTTTTAGTAAGGTTGATGGCACTAGTATTATCACACTTAATAGGAATATTATCTAGCTTAACTCCATAGTCCTCTAGTTGTTGCTTAAGCCATAGTACTTGAGCACAACAACTGCCAGCAGCTATATATTCAGCTTCAGCTGTTGATAGTGCCACTGAATTCTGCTTTTTGCTAAACCATGATACTAAGTTGTTTCCTAAGAATTGACATGTTCCACTAGTGCTCTTCCTATCTAATTTGCATCCAGCAAAATCAGCATCTGAGTATGCAAGCAAATCTAGACAGGAGTCTCTTGAGTACCATAATCCTATGTTCGTAGTGCCTCTTAAATATCTAAGGATTCTTTTAACAGCACTTAAATGTGACTCCTTAGGATCTGATTGGTATCTAGCACATATTCCTACACTAAACACGATGTCTGGTCTACTAGCTGTAAGGTAGAGCAAGGATCCAATTAGTCTTCTAAAAGCTTAATATCAATACTCTTTCCTTTCTCGTCTTTGTCTAGCTTACTAGTAGGATTCATTGGAGTGCCTACTCCCTTATGATTTTCATTCCCAAACTTCTTTAGTATTTTCTTTGTATACTTAGTTTGATGAATGAAGATACCTTCTTTAGTTTGTTTGATTTGTAATCCTAGAAAGAAACTTAGTTCTCCCATCAAACTCATTTCGAATTCTCCATGCATTAAATCAGCAAATTCTTTGCAAAGAGTATCATTTGTGGCACCAAAGATTATGTCATCTACATATATTTGTACCACTAATAGATTTTCGTCCTTTCTTTTGAGAAACAGTGTTTTATCTACATTTCCTCTACTAAATTCATTATTTAGTAGAAATTTGCTTAATCGATCATACCAAGCCCTAGGTGCTTGCTTCAATCCATATAATGCCTTATGTAGTCTAAACACATGATTTGGCAATTCATGATTCTCAAAACCAGGAGGTTGCTCTACATATACTTCTTCCTCTATAAAACCGTTTAAGATGCACTCTTTACATCCATTTGATACAATTTGAAATCCATGAAACATGCAAAAGCTAGAAGTAATCTAATAGCCTCTAATCTAGCTACAGGAGCAAATGTTTCATCAAAATCTATCCCTTCTTCTTGATTGTATCCCTTAGCTACAAGTCTAGCTTTATTTCTTATAACTAACCCATTTTCATCTAATTTATTTCTAAAGATCCATTTTGTTCCAATTACAGAGTTATGCTTTGGTCTTTCAGTTAATGTCCATACATTACTTCTTTTGAATTGATTTAATTCTTCTTGCATGGCATTTATCCAATTAGTATCTTTTTCAGCTTCTTCATAAGTCTTAGGTTCTAATTGTGAAACAAAAGCAAGATAATCATTTAAATTTCTAAGAGAGGATCGAGTTCTTACCCCTTGAGATGGATCACCAATGATTAAGTCTTTAGGGTGTCCATATGCATACCTCCATTCCTTTGGCAAGTTTTGAGATTGTGGTGGCACGCAATCATCTCCCTTATCTTGAATTGGCACGTCATCAATATTCAACTTTTCAAAGTTAATAATTCCTGTATCATCATCAAGAATATTTTCTTTCCTAGCAGACTCACTATCAGACTCATCAAATATGATATTAACTGACTCTTCGACTACAAGAGTTCTTTTATTGAATACTCTGTATGCCCTGCTAGATGTGGAGTATCCTAAGAAGATACCTTCATCTGACTTGGCATCAAATTTACTTAGATCCTCCTTGCCATTGTTTAAACTTTAAAATGAAACATTTACATCCAAATACTCTAAGATATTTAGCAGTTGGTTTCTTATTCTTCCAAAGTTCATAAGGAGTTTTCTTGGTTATTGGTCGTATTAAAACTCGATTTAGAATATGGCAAGCAGTGCTTATAGCTTCAGCCCAAAAGTATTTTGGAAGATTTGACTCACACAACATCGTGCGTGCCATTTCTGCCAATGTCCTGTTTTTCCTTTCAACAACCCCATTTTGTTGAGGCGTTCTAGGTGCTGAAAATTGATGTGAGATACCATTTTTATTACAAAATTCTTCAAAGTATTGATTTTCAAATTCAGTACCATGATCACTTCGAATTGCTACTAATGTGAGCTTCTTTTCATTTATGATATTATTATAAAGTTTCAAGAATTCTGAAAATGCTTCATTCTTATGTGCCAAAAATGAAACCCATGTATATCTTGAAAGATCATCTACAATAACTAGTCCATACTTCTTCCCTCCTAGACTCGCAGTTCTAGTGGGTCCAAATAGATCCATGTGTGTGAGTTCAAAAGGCCTAGTTGTTGATACTATATTCTTTGATTTGAAGGATGATTTAGTTTGTTTTCCCAATGAGCATGGTCCACAGATTTTGTCCTTTTCAAAAATCAATTTTGGCACATCTTTTATTAATTCCTTCTTGACTAGTTTTGATATTAATTCCATACTAGCATGTCCTAGTCTACGATGCCAAAGCCAACTTGTTTCATTTTTCTTTTCTTCATTAGTAATTAAGCATAATCCATTTTTCTTGCCTAAATCATGAAGATCTACCATGTAAATATTTCTTTGCCTTTGTCCTACAAGTACAATGCTATTATCTTTAGGATTTGTGATTATGCATACTGATGCTTCAAATGTGACTTTAAACCCTTTATCACAAAATTGACTTATGCTAAGTAGGTTATGTTTCAAACCCTTAACTAATAAGACATTTTCTATGAAAATAGATGGAGTAATGAAAATTTTACCCTTTCCAATGATATACCCTTTACTATTGTCTCCATAGGTTACTACTCCACCCTTCTTAGATTTCAAGGTGACAAATTGGTCTACGTCACCGGTCATGTGTCTTGAACAGCCGCTATCTAGATACCATCATTTTTCCTCTTTATTAGCTGCAAGACACCCCTGCAATAAAGATCAAGAAAGAGCTTTAGGTACCCAAACTATGTTGGGTCCTTTAAGGTTAGTACTTGATGTTCCTTTTGGAACCCAGACTTTCTTGAATTTAAGCTTATGATTATTACTCAATTTGTTTTGACTGGACTTTCTATAGTTACATTCATATGCTTTATGTCCTAATTTATTGCAGCAATGACAAGTAATATTTTCATTTTTAGCTTTTACAAAAATGTTCTTTAAGTATTTTTGTTTCCTATTTGTTTTATATCCTAATCCAGCCTTATCATATACAGCTTTTTGACTATCAAGAATCATATTTAATTTGGTAGAACTAAGTGTAAACTTATCTACTAAGGATTTATATTTTTCAGCATCTTCTTTTAACTTGACATTTTCAGCAATTAGATTCTTGGTTTCATTTGTAAGTTTCCTACTTAATGTTTCATAGTTATGAGATAGTTTTAACTTATCTTTGATAAAAGATTGATTTTCTTCTTTTAGAACTTTATTTTTATTGATTAGTTTTTTATGTTCTTCCATGAGTTCTAAGAATGCATCATGTAATTCATCAACAGTAAAATCACATTCAAGTTCAGAATCTACCTCATCGTCATTGGCCATATGACATATTTGGGCCGTCTCTTGATGATCTTCCTCTTCCGAACTTGACTCCTCACTTTCACTCCATTCAGCCATGAAGTTCTTCTTTTTCAGTTTTCTTGCCATCCACTTTAATTCCGGGCAATCTATCTTATAATGCCCGGGTTTGTTACACTCATAACAAATAGGAGTTTCTTTTTTCTTTTCTTTGTCCTTACCCTTTTCTTTGCTTGAGCTACCTTTGAAGAAGGGTTTCTTTTTATGAAATCTATTCTTACCTCTCATAAATTTTCTGAATTTTCTTCCAAGCATAGCCATCCCTTCTTCATCAAATTCATCATCATCATCTGAATCTTCCGACTCAGTTTGTTGTTTAGGGGTGGTAGACTTTAGGGCAATGGGCTTTCTTCTCTTGACCTCATCTTCTGAATTTTGCCTCATGGTCAACTCATGGGTCATGAGTGATCCTAGAAGTTCCTCTAATTGCAGTGTGTTGAGGTCCTTAGCTTCCTGAATTGCAGTTACCTTGGCCTCCCAAACTCTTGGTAGAGACCTGAGAATTTTTCGCACCAATTCAGAGTTAGTATAAGACTTTCCTAAACTCTTAAGCCCATTTATAATTTCAGTAAAACGAGTAAACATATCAGTTATGGACTCAGTGGATTCCATTTTAAACAATTTATACTTATGTACTAATATGTTTATTTTTGACTCCTTAACTTGATTAGTCCCTTCATGAGTGACCTCAAGTTTGTCCCAAATTTCTTTTGCAGAGATGCATGTAGATATTCTATTAAATTCACTTACATCTAATGAACAGTAAAGTACATTAATTGCTTTTGCATTTAACTGTGCTAATCTTCTATCACTTTCATTTCAATCCATTTCTGGTTTGGGTATGATAGTGCCCTCTATATTAAGTGTGGGTGTGTGAGGTCCTCTAATAATAATGTACCATAATTCATAGTCTAAAGCTTGAATGAATATCCTCATCCTAGCTTTCCAGTATGTGTAATTTGTGCCATTAAATAGAGGAGGTCTATTTGTGGATTGCCCCTCACTCATAGAACATCCCACTTGGGTTGTCATGATCTTTAACTCTTGATTGTGAGATCAATAAGAACTATTGGAGCACCTCGCTCTGATACCACTTGTTGCCCAAGGTGACAAGCCAAGAGGGAGGGGTGAATTGGTTTCTTTTTAATTTTAACTATCTTACTTATGTTAAATGATGAGTTAGTGGAATTAAACAAATCACAATACAAACAACAAGAAGTATAGTGGTTCGGTGCTCTCCTAAGCACCTACGTCCACTCCCCAAGCGACCCCTTGGGAATTCACTATAATCCCGCGGATTACAGTTGGATTGTTTTCCGGGCTCACAATCCAAAAACCTTTACACTTTGGTTTTCCGGGTTCACCAAAAACCTATGTTGGTTTTACGGGCTCACCAACGAACCTATGTTGGTTTTCCGGGCTCACCAACGAACCTTTACAATTGGTTTTACGGGTTCACCAATCAACCTATTCCGTTGGTTTTGCGGGCTAACCAACTAACCTTTACAATGAGTTTAATAAACAAAGAAGATTTAAGCTCCTAGATGAGCAAATATAACAATATAATCTACAAAGAAGAGTTTAGAGAATAGTTATCGCTTGATGTGACTTCTCTCTTCTTTGTCAAGGATGCTTCACTCTTCAAGGGTGGATGGAGCTCTTAATGACTCTTGGAATCTGCTCAACCACTATCTTTTGACTCTTGAATGAAGCACTTGGATGAAGAAGATTAGGGCACTTTGTCTTTCTTGTGTACTCTTTGATATTTTGCAAAAGGATGTTCTCTCTGATGAATAGTGCCACTTTAAATAGTTTCCTTCATCCATTGGACAAGCCCCAATGGTTAGAATTCAAAAACTAGCCGTTACTCACTGTTGGAAGGACAAAAAGTACTTCTGCAGAACTAGCCGTTATGCTTCTGCCCGTGTTTGGGTCGGCTCAACCTGTCCTTGGGTCGACCCAACTTTCACTTGGGTCGACTCAATCTTTCCTTGGGTCGACCCTCTCAGAACCACAGAAACTTGCAATTCAGCCTTCCTTCACTTGGGTCGACTCAACAATTCTTTGGGTCGACTCAAGGTTCAGTTGGGTCGACTCAACTTCCTCTTGGGTCGACCCTCTCAGGGTTTCCAGAGAACCTTTTCTGTCATGTATTCTGTCATTGCCTTTGGGTCGACCCTCTCAGTGTTTGGGTCGACTCAACTTCCTCTTGGGTCGACCCTCTCAGTATTTCCAGAGAACTATTTTCCTGAGTCTTTTGAGAAGCTTGAAGTTTGGGTCGACTCATGCTTTCCTTGGGTCGACTCAACTTACTGTTCATCTGTGCCATTTTTGCAGAAGTGTGCCAAATGCTTTCTTGATGTGCCGGGGTCGACCCAATCAACCTTGGGGTCGACTCAATCCACACTTTGCTGCAACTCAAGGTTAGATTCATTCATATAAACAATGAAATGCATTTTTATCTTATTATACAAATATACTGAGAGTAACAGACTTATAAATGAAGTATCGAATTAACTTGTAACATACTCTTGATTATAGCTTGTTAATCATCAAAATAACACTATCATCCTCAATTTTTGTCTAGTTTGCATGATGAGCTCATGGGAGTGCCAATTGACTTGTTTCCATCCATATCAAACTTTTTTAGCATTTCCTTGATGTATTTAGCTTGATTGATGAAAATCCCTTCCTTAGATTGTTTGATTTGAAGTCCGAGAAAGTAGTTCAATTCTCCCATCATGCTCATCTCAAATTCACTCTGCATTAATTCAGCAAACTCTTCGCAAAGACGATTGTTAGTAGCATCGAAAATAATATCATCTACATAAATCTGCACTACTAATATATCTTTGTTTTCCTTTTTGAAAAATAGGGTTGTATCAACATTTCCTCTAGAAAATTCATGGTCTAATAGAAATTTGCTAAGTCTTTCATACCATACTCTAGGGGCTTGTTTTAGACCATAAAGTGCTTTATTTAGTTTATAAACATGATTGGGGTATTGATGATTTTCAAAACCAGGAGGTTGTTCTACATAAACCTCCTCATTAATATACCTATTCAAGAAGGCATTTTTTACATCCATTTGAAATAATTTGAAATCTTTAAAACATGCAAATGCTAGTAACAGTCTAATTGTTTCAAGTCTAGCCACAGGAGCAAAGGTCTCATCAAAATCTATATCTTCTTCTTGATTATAACCCTTTGCTACTAGTCTAGCCTTGTTCCTAACTACAACTCCATTTTCATCAAGTTTATTTTTGTATATCCATTTAGTTTCAATTATTGAATATTCAGTGGGTCTTTCTACTAAGTTCCATACTTTGTTTCTTGTAAATTGGTTTAGTTCCTCTTGCATAGTATTAATCCAATTTGCATCATTTTCAGCTTCTTCAATGTTTTTAGGTTCTAAATGTGAAACAAATGCTAGATGATTATTTAAGTTTCTAAAAGAGGCTCTAGTTCTAATAGGTTGAGATGGATCATCTAAGATTAACTCTTTAGGATGACCGTGAGTATACCTCCAAGCCTTTGTAAGCCCATATTCAGCAATTACCTCTTGGCTTGTTGAAGTCTCTTCAATTTGCTTCGGTTCATCCTCTTGTATGGTCATGTCATCCATCTTTTCCTCAAGTATCCCTGTTTCATCATCAAAAGCTACTCTCTTGCTAGAAGAAGCATCATTAGTCTCATCAAAAATAACATGAATAGATTCTTCAATAACAAGAGTTCTTTTGTTGAAGATTCTATATGCCCTACTTGATGTAGAGTATCCCAAAAAGATACCCTCATCAGATTTGGAATCAAATTTTTCTAAGTTATCTTTGCCATTATTATGAACAAAACACCTACAACCAAAAACATAAAAATAGTTTACTTTCGGCTTTCTATCTCTCCAAAGTTCATAAGGTGTTTTCTTAATAATTGGTCTCAATAAAACTCTATTTAATATATAAAATGATGTGTTAATAGCTTCACCCCAAAAATACTTTGGAAGATCACTTTCACATAACATGGTCCTAGCCATTTCCTCTAGGGTTCTATTCTTTCTTTCCACCACTCCATTTTGTTGTGGAGTCTTAGGTGCAGAAAAATTATGAGTTATCCCATTTTTACTACAGAATTTTTCAAATAGATGATTTTCAAATTCCGTTCCATTATCACTCCTAATAGCTATAACTGAAGCATTTCTTGCATTAGTCACTTCCTTTATGAAATTTCTTAAATACTGAAAATGCTTCATCTTTATGAGCTAAAAACATGACCCATGTGTATCTAGAGAAATCATCTACAATGACAAGACCATACTTGTTTCCACCAAGGCTTGTGGTCCTAGTTGGTCCAAAAAGATCCATGTGAAGTAGCTCAAGGGGTCTAGTAGTAGAGACACAATTTATAGATTTAAAAGAACTTCTAGATTGTTTGCCAAATTGACACGCTTTACAAATTTTATTTTTCTCAAATTTTAGCTTTGGCAAACCAATCACAGAATCTCTTTTAACTAATTTAAATAGTATCCATACTTGCATGACCTAATTTACGGTGCCATAACCAACTTACATTATTGACCTTAGTATCACTAGCTACTAAACAGCGGCTATTTTTGGCAAGATCTTCAAGATCTACTACATAAACATTGCCGCGTCTTACTCATTTGAACACTAAGCTATTGTCAATTGAGTTGGTTATGATGCATAAAGATGGCTTAAACAGAACATCAAAACCTCTATCACATAATTGACTAACGCTAAGTAAGTTATGCTTAAGACTATCTACAAACCAAACATTATCAACAAAGGTTGAAGGGGTGATTTGTATTTTACCGATACCAATGATGTGACCTTGGTTATTGTCTCCAAAAGTCACCGCACCTCCTTTTTTAGACTCTAGAGTGAAGAATTATTTCTTGTCACCCGTCACGTGTCTTGAGCAGCCACTATCCAAGTACCAACAGTTTTTATTGAGCTTGGCTGCAAGACACTCCTACACAAAGGAAATCATACAATTTTAGGTACCCAAGTTTTCTTGGATCCTTCAAGGTTAGTTACATTGGTTTCTTTTGGAACCCAAATCTTTTTAATCTTTTTTTTAGCTTCAGTTTTTCTATTGTTACATACATTAGCTTTATGTCCTACTCCACCACAACAAAAACAGGTTGCATTTTTAGTTTTATTTTCACCGGCTTTTACAAAGAAGTTTTTAAGAAATTTTTGCTTGTTCTTAGGCTTATAACCCTAAACCGGCTCTATTAAATACAGCTCTTTGACTATTAAGAATCATTTCTAGTTTTTCAGAACTATAGGTAAACTTCTCAACTATAGGTTTATATTTTTCAAGTTCTTTTGCTAAGTTTAGTTTTTCTGTTTTTAGTAAGTTTAAATCTTTTGTAAGGTTATCTTTTAGAGTTTGATTACTGTTTTTAAGTTATGAAATTTTCTTAGTTAGTCTTTCTTTATCTTTAATTAAGGTACCAGTTTTTTGAGTTAGCAATTGGTTACTTGTTTTAAGTTCTAAGTTTTTTTTGACGATGGAGTCCTTATCCTTAATCAATTTATCATTTTTATGAATGTAGGATTGATTAGTTAGCTTCAATTCTTTGTTTTTAAGGTTTATTGACTTATATTCATCCATTAGTTCATTAAACGCATCATACAATTCTTCAAATGTAAAATCTAAATGTGTTTCAGATATTACCTCATTTTCGTTTGCCATAAGGCAGAAATTGGCCTTTTCCTCTTGTTCCTCCTCCTTCGATGATGATGATTTATCGGAGTCAGTCCAGGTGGTGATAAGAGCTTTCTTCTTTTTGTACTTGTTGCTCTTCTTTAGCAAGGGACAGTCGGCTCTGAAATAACCCGGCTTCTTGCATTCATAGCATCCGATTCCCTCACTTTCCCTTTACTTACCTTTATCCTTGTTGAAGGAACTCGAGGGAACTCTCTTCTTATGGAAGGGCTTCTTCCGATTGATGAATCTTCTGAATTTTCGCACAAGGAGAGCCTCTTCTTCATCTTCCTCATTGTCTTCTTCTTCACTGCTGCTACTGCAAGAAAGATCCTTGTTAGAAGAAGTAGACTTGAGAGCAATTACCTTTTTCTTATGGGAGGATTCTTCTTCACTATGCTGTTTCATTGTGAGCTCATGCGTCATTAGAGATCCAAGAAGCTCCTCGAGTGGCAGCTTGTTTAAATCTTTTGCTTCTTGGATTGTCGTGACCTTAGCTTCCCATGACCTTGGTAAAGAGCGAAGAATTTTCCTGACAAGGTCACTGTTAGTATAACTTTTGCCAAGGCTTTTTAAGCCACTGACAATATCAGTAAATCTAGTGAACATGCAAGAGATGGTTTCATTAGATTCCATTTTAAATAGTTCATATTTATGAACTAGCATGTTTATTTTAGATTCCTTGACTTGATTTGTGCCCTCGTGGGTCACTTCAAGTCTATCTCATGTCTCTTTTGCAGAATTGCAAGTAGAGATTCTATTGAATTCATTAGGATCCAAGGCACAATAAAAAAACATTCATTGCTTTGGCATTTAGTTGTGCCTTCCTTCTATCGTTATCATCCCAATCTTTTTCAAGCTTGGGTATGGCAATTTAATTTACATAGATAGAAGGAGTATATGGTCCATTAACTATGATGCTCCAAACATCATAGTCTTGGGCTTGGATAAATATCCTCATTCTAGCCTTCCAATAGGTGTAGTTAGTTCCATTGAACAATGGAGGCCTATTGGTGGATTGCCCCTCACTAAGGGAAGATCCAAAAGGGGTTGTCATTTTAATCTTTTACTCTTTTGGGGATTGGAACACCAATCGATATAAGAGCACCTGCTCTGATACCACTTGTTGTCTAAGGAGACAACCCAAGAGGGGGGATATATTAGGTTTTAATTAATTATGACCAATTTAAAGTGTAATGAGTAATTAACTAAATCTATTGGAAGCAAATTAGTTAGTTTACTAGATGCAGTGAGTGAAGAGAGAGAAAGAGACAGCAGCCAATACAAACACAAACAAGTTTATAGTGGTTCGGAGCCAACTCTTGCTCCTACGTCCACTCCCCAAGCTGCACTTGGGTGTTCACTATAATCCCTAGGATTACAGCCGGTTGTTTTACAAGCTCACAACCCAACTTGTTGTTTTCACGAGATTACAACGAACTCGGTCGGTTTTCACAGGCTCACCGACTAGAACCATCCGATTGTTTTTTCGGGTTCACAATCAAACCCAGTTGGTTTTCCCCGGTTCACCAACCACAACCTTACACCGTTGGTTTTCCCTTTGGCTCACCAACAAACCTTACAACCCTTGATTCAATCCCCTGATTGAATCAAGTAAGAAAAACAAGGTTTGGGATTTCACAAAGAAAGCTTCTAAAAAAGCAGATATGAAAACAATAAATGCAAAGTAAAGTTAGAAGCCCTCAAACAGATTTTAGATGGGGAAGTAGGAGCTTCTTGATTTCTGAGTTTCCTTTTGAAAGGACTGAAGATTGGAGGATAGTAGTAGAGCCTTGAATGCGAAGGAAGTATTTCTTAGATTGAGTTGAATGCACCTCTTCCTTCTTTTTCTTATACTTACTCTTAAGAAGCTCTTGGTAGGTGGAAATGCCTTTTTGCTTGAATGGAATAGCTCTCTTGATGTCTACTACTGTTCACTCTGACTATTTAAGAGGTTCCTTTCGAAAACTAGCCGTTAGGAACAGATTTGGAGCCGTTCTGTCCCGTCTGCACATCCTGACAATGTATCCGTTGGGATCGGAGTCGACTCGTGCGATCTGAAGTCGACTCGGCTGTTACTGGAGTCGACTCGCTCTTTACAGGAGACGACTCGCCCACTGTTCAGGATTTGAATTAAAGTGCTTGTCCCGTCCTGGAGTTGACTCGGACCAAACTGGAGTCGACTCGCCAACTTCTGGAGATGACTCGGGCACTTAGGAGTCGGCTCGTTCTCAGGGTTTCAGAAACCCATCTTTTTGTTTTTCATCCTCGAGTCGACTCGGATTTTCTTGGAGTCGACTCGGCTGTCTTGAGAGGCGACTCGAGATCTTCTGAAGACGTCTCGTTCTTAGAGGCCGAAAAACTGATTCTCTGTCTTTTGAATTGAATTGCCTCGGAGTTGACTCACGCCTTGTTGGAGTCGACTCGGCTGACTTGGGGGTCGACTCTGGAACTCTTGGAGTCGACTCGTTCATAGGGTCTCTCAGATTGGTTCTCTGCCTTTCAGACTGCTTTCCTCTGGGAGTCGACTTGGACATAACTAGGAGTCGACTCGCCAAACTTCGGAGTCGATTCGTAACCTTCTGGAGTCGACTCGGTAACAGGGTCTAAGATCCAACGTTCTGTCTTTCTGTCTGTTACCCTTTGGAGTCGACTCGGAACCGTCGGGAGTCGACTCGGCAAGCATCGGAGTCGACTCGAAACCTATTGGAGTCGACTCGGTGATAGGGTCTGAAATTCTTCTTTCTGTCTTTCTATCTGTTCTCAATCGGAGTCGACTCGTAGTGTACCGAAGTCGACTCGAGCTTGTGCCAGAACCTTTGAAACACATGGAGTCGACTCGTAATATTTCGGAGTCGACTCGAGCTTCAGACTTTGGTTAAAATTGAGTTCAACACTTAGCCAAATTACTTTGAACCAAGGCTCGAGGCACTTAAACAGAAATTCACATATATTTGCCTGAAACATTAGATTGAATTCATTAATACAACATAAAATATACTCAAATGCTTTGAGCGCATCAAAATCAAATAGGGGTATAATCAATCACTCCGCAACCTGCGACGCTTCCCGAGGTCGAGAGGTCTGGGAACGCACTATCGACACTCGGGGCATCCCGACCTTAGTCGAGGTATTTGAGGGAGATCGAGACTGAACTCGATATCGGCGCGGCAAGGCGCTTCAGGCTCGACTAGAGCATCCGAGCTTGGCCGGGCATCCGAGCTGAGTCGGGCATTCGGGCTTGGTCGGGCATCCGAGCTTGGTCGGGCATTCGAGCTTGGTCGGGTAGTCTGAGGATCACAAATATCCCAATATCAAAAGAAACATAACATGATTAAAGAACTGCAGATTATTATGAGGAGAAGACGGGACTCATGGCCCCGATCACCGAGGACCCCTTAGGGTCCTACTGGTAGTACATCCGAAGGTTTTTGGAACTCCAGCTCCGCGGGATGAGGGTTCCTTCGAGGGATTCCAACTTGTATGCTCCGGGCCACTGGACACGTACGATCCGGTAAGGTCCTTCCCAATTCGGGGCCAGTTTTTTCTGCTCGGTTGGCTGAGAAGCTTCAGCTCTTCTGAGGACGAGGTCTCCCACTTTGAAAGACTTGGCCTTGACTTTGGTGTTGTAATACTGCGCCGTCTTCCGTTGGTATCTCATCATACGGACTCGGGCGGCCTCCCTCGCTTCTTCAACGAGGTCCAAATTGTTTCTGAGCTGAGAGGAGTTGGAGTCAGCATCGTACATTCCACTCTCGGTGAGGGGAGTCCAATCTCCAAAGGGATAACAACCTCTGTTCCATACGCCAGGTTGAAGGGGGTCTCGCCGGTAGGTAGTCGAAATGTAGTCCGGTAGGCCCAGAGAATATTGTATAAGTCCTCGACCTACTGCCTTTTGGACCGGTCGAGCCTGGCCTTGAGTCCCTGCAAAATGGTGCGATTTGTTACCTCGGTTTCTCCATTTGTCTGTGGATGGGCGACCGAGGTGAAGCGGTGGTCGATGCCGAGTTCGGAGCAGAATTCTCTAAAATGAATGTTGTCGAACTGGCGGCCGTTGTCAGATATGAGGTTGCGGGAGAGTCCAAATCTGCAAATTATCGACTTCCAAACAAAGTCCCGCATCTTCTGCTCAGTAATTCGGGCCACTGGCTCGGCCTCGACCCACTTGGTAAAGTAGTCGATAAAGATGACTAGGAATTTTCTCTGCCCGATCACTAGGGGAAATGGCCCCAGGATGTCAATTCCCCACTGGGCGAATGGCCAGGGGGCGCCGATCGAGGTCAGCGGGGCCGAGGGTCGACGCTGGATGTTGGCGTTCCGCTGACACCGATCGCACCTTCGGACGAAGTCCGTTGCATCCTTCTGAAGTGTGGGCCAGTAGTATCCCAGAGGACAACCAACAAATATGGCACACAACGACCTATACTTGATAATGCCATTGTCCTAGTAATAGCATATCGTTTGGTCGTGAACAGGTTTAAGGATTTGTAGATAAATCCTCCTTTATCATTTATAAGAGTCCTAAGGACTTCATCACATTACATGAGTTCATGAAGATGTACAAATATGCAATGAAAAATGCCAAATAACTTTCATTATTTATTAATTCATATACATCTCAATCAATCATCAACAGGTTGACGATTGACTTTTAGGACACATTTTCCAACAGATCTTAGGTTGATAATCTAATTCAAGGGAGGCGTTGGCCATGCTAATATAGATATGGCCACGGGAAGAAAGGTTGGTGGAATCGCACCGACATAAGTCTCTACTATTAAAGTTGTCTATCCTTTAGTGGTAATGGATGGGGGCAACATTGCTATTGCCCTATAATATTGTGTACCTCCATTGCAAGGGTTGGGGGGAACAACATCCATAGAAGCCGCTGTTCTCTTTTCATCAGCATATATGTACTCCAAATTCATATGCTTGGGGTCAAACGACCAATCAACTGGTAGTGAATACTCCACCGATCCCAAGGACGAGGGGGCTTCAGCCATATTGGATGCCTCCCCTTGTAAATCAGCCTTATCCACCATACCTACGGGCTAGGAGGCAAGAACACCGATGGATCTTACCTCCACCAGATGCTTTGTGGTTTCCACTTGCTGCTCAAGTTTGAGTCTCCCCTCTATCAGATTCTTGATGGTCTTCAAATCGGCCAAAATTAAGTCGATGGATGTGGTGTAGATACATCCCATCATCGTCTTGACCGTCAACTGATGGGATGTCGGGGGTATTGTTTCCACTACATTTAGACGGACGACTGTGATCTAAAGGTCGATACACTAATTGAGGTGCAGGATGAAACACCAAGAGTGTAGATCAAGTAAATGTGGTGCAGATTGAGGGCGAGAGCTATTGGTGTAGGACAAGATCTATTATGGAGTGGTAGCCAAGGAGTGGCTAACGAGCAGTTACCACTTCTTTTTTTTTGGCTGAATGGTAGTGCTATTCAGAATATGGGAGTAGTAGAAGGAAGGTGATTGTTATGTATAGTAGGCTGCATGGTACTAACCAACAAGTACTTACACCTATCTTACCACTATTTATACCACTATCTAGAGCATTGGAGGAGTGGTAACTACTCAAAATATAGGAGTAGTGGAGGGAAGATAACTACCATGCATGGCTATAGTAACCCATGTGGGGCAAACTGAAAAGGACAAGTGTGAAAGTTAAGTAGTGACACTTATCCCAATAGTTAATGGAGCCCAAGGTCCGCCGTACCGGTACCGGTCGGCGTACCGGTGGCGGCCCGGACCGGTACGAAACCGGTCCCGGACCGGTACGAAACCGGTCCCGGACCGGTACGAAACCGGTCCCGGACCGGTCCGTACCGGTGGCGTACCGGTCCCGTACCGGCCGTACCGGTCCGTACCGGTCCGTACCGATTCTTCAACAATAAATTACCGGGACCGGATTTTACGCTGATCCGGTACCGGTCCCAGGCCGGACCGGTACGTACCGGCCCAGGCCGGACCGGTACAGCAGACCATGATGGAGCCACTTATAAATATTAAACTGTAATTCCAAGAAGGGTCTCTTCTTTTGTCAATCAAACAATCATTTTATTTTTATGTTCATCTTTAAGTTATCCTTGCTTTTACCTTTCAAATTAGATGCTTTAGTTTCTTAGTAGGTCTCTAATTTACCTATTGCTTCGTCTACACCCCACCTTCTCTTCTTTTGAGCAGGCGGTGCTACGGCAGCGAAAGCCTTTCAAGGTCACGACACCTAGACCCATGCTACTATCACCATCCCTTCCCTTCTCTATTCCAATTGTCCGATGCCAATGGCACGCCCGATAACTAGACCCAACCAAAGCACTTGTCATCCCTCTTGCGACCTCTGGAAGCGTGAACACCTAATGATGATGTGAGGAATCCAACCTGTTATTAGATCAATATAAATGTAATAACATAATAAATTAAATATAGTGCAAAGGTGACAAATCCACTGTACCTATCAATATCATAAAGATCAAATTATTTGCCACTTAGTCATTATTTTCTTTTCTTTTCTTCTTTTTTTTCTTTTCTTCTATTTTCTCCTCCCATAAGGCCGGCGATGCCAGAGGCGGCCGTCGCCGGCTTTTATTTATTTATTATTTTATTTCATTATAATTTATTTATTTATTTATTACCTTATTTATTTATTTATTCGTTCATTCATATATATATGTATTTATTTATTTATTTATTCTTTTTTTCTTTTTTTCTTTTTTATTTTCTTTTATTTTCTTCTTTTTCTTTCCTTTTCTTCTTTTTTTTCCTTTTCTAATCTTCTTTTTTTCTTTTTTTCTTCTATTTTCTCCTTTCGTGAAACCGGCGGTGCTAGAAGGGGGCCGGGAGGGGGCTTGGCCGCGGCGGCGGCCGCAATGGCTTTTATTTATTTATTTATTATTTTATTTCATTACAATATATTTATTTATTATCTTATTTATTTATTTATTCGTTCATTCATATATATATATGTATTTATTTATTTTTCTTTTCTTTCTTTTTTTTCTTTTCTTTTTTCTTTTCTTTTTTTCTTTCCTTTTCTTCTTTTCTTTTTTCCTTTCCTTTTCTTCTTTTTTTTCTTTTCTTCTATTTTCTCCTCTCGTGAGGTCGGTGGTGCCAGAAGGGGGCCGGGCCGTTGCGGCCGTGGGAGGGGACCTGACCGCGGCGGCTTTTATTTATTTATTTATTTATTATTTTATTTCATTACAATATATTTATTTATTATCTTATTTAATTATTTATTTATTTATTCGTTCATTGATATATATATGTATTTATTTATTTATTTATTTTTCTTTTCTTTTCTTTTATATTTTCTTTTCTTCTTTTTTTTTCTCTTTTTTTCTTTTCATTTTTTTTCTAATTTTTCTCTTTCCGTAAGGCCGGTGGTGCCAGGAGGCTAGGCCGTGGCGGCCGCGGCCAGCGGCGGCTTTATTTATTTATTTATAATTATTTTATTTCATTACAATTTATTATTTATTTATTTATTTATTTGTTCATTCATATATATATTTATTTATGCATTTATTTATTTATTTAATTTTCTTTTCTTTCTTTTTTTTCTATCTTTTTTTTTCTTTTCTTTTCTTCCTTTTCTTTCCTTTTCTTCTTTTTTACCTTTTTTTCCTTCTCTTCTTCCCTTCTTCTTTCTTCTTCTCCTCTCGGCGCCGCAGGGTGCTGGGCCGCCGTGGTGGCCGTGGCTTGCCAGCGGAGAACACCTCTCCTCCTGCGAGGCCGGAGGCACTGGAAAGGGACCGGGCCGCGGCGGATATAGGTGGAGGGCGGGCAGTGGCCAACGACAGCCGCAAGACGCGGGAGGGCGCCCTTCTTCCTCTTCTGCGGCACCTCCCCACTGTGGCGGCGGGGGCAGGGGCATTCCCGGCGGCACGGCCGTGGGAGGGGGCGGGCCGGAGCCGACGGCGGCCGCGGGAGGGGTCTCGGGAGGGGGCGGGCCGCGGTCGGCGGTGGCCGCGGCCGGCCGTTGGCCCTTTTCTTCTCCGACCGTGGCCGGCTGTTGGCCCTTTTCTTCTTCGGGGAATGGGAGATCAGGACGGGCGGGGGCATTTTCGGCATTTTTTTAAAAAATAAAAGGAGCTCAAGGACCGGAAATTAAACTTGGTGAAGTTATTGGACCGAAGATTTTAGGCCCGGCCAATGGGGACTTTTTGTTGTGCCAGGGTCTTTCAGAGGGTGGGGAATTAATTTCCCCTAAAAAAATATTCAGGTCTGCCATAGTATTCATATTCGTTAGAACAACTTAAAAGGTTATATTTCAACTCATTAACCTGTCATACGACAACTACGTGGAGGGGGCCAGAATACCATATTTATGCCATGTGGAATGGGCCAGAATAATGAGTTCTGGAATAGTTAAAGAACCAATGTATAACCTCATTGGTGGGGTCCATAACATAGTTAGGCTAAGAGTCAAAAATTTAAAATCTATCAAAAATATTCCTAAATCATTTAGATGTGAAATTCTAAAATAAATGTTTGCTTATTTAACAAAAGATTTCTAAATAAAACATGCATAGCATTTGGTGATAATAGCAGAAGTAATACTTCTAATTTGCAAATTTATCTTTCATTCAAACACAATTGCATAAAATTCAAAATTTTCATGTTAGTAAATTTGTAATTTGTTTGACATTGAATATTTATCAGAGGCAAATATATTGACAGCTCTAGAAACGGTAAATCTTTATTTACCTCACGAGCACAACAGTAAACAAGTCCAACTTATCTAGATTTATCCCTCTAGCACCTAATAATCCACATTAATGTGTGGCTATACAGAGTTAGAAATGATTACCTAACATCCCTCAACATCCCCAAATAATTTCTCAACATCCACAACATCCCCCAAATAATCGCTCTAATTTATTCTGCATGCCTATAAGAGTTTTAATGTTGTCGAGGATCATTCCCAGCCTCCAACGGAGTCTAACAATGATTGGCACTACAAGGTCCCCAAGCCTATGTAGAATTGGCCAACTGTAACAATATAACCGAAGAAGTCATTTTTTTATATCGATATATTCAAAATTAGTATGCCATTTGAATACTAAATTGATACTAGCCATCTAGTTTATATTTTGAGTTTCAGGTTAATAATTTATTATTTTTCTTTTTCAATAGCTGAAATCTTATATGTATAAATCCAATAAATAAAATTTTAGTTGATAGGAATTAAGATACAGAATTTAATATACTTAAACATAATTTTTATAGAAATTTAATATAGATAATTGAGGATTCTGAAATATGATATGTGCTGAAATTTTAATTATCAGAATTTTACTTCCTATAATTTATTGTAAAGAAATTAAATTACAAAATTTTCAGTGGTACAGAAATTTAGTTTTAGAAACATATATATATATATATATATATATATATATATATATACCAATTTAACAATCAGTGTTAACTTTACTGTTATCTTCTGAAACACATTCATAGAATTGTTATTTTAGAGAAATTTAAGTTGCGGGTATTTAATATAAAGAAATCTTCGATAAAGATATTTAAAACCTTTTACTTTTCAGAAATTTAAGCCAGATTTTGTTTTGTTGGAGACTAATTTTGTAGAAATTGTTTTACTTAGAGGGCTTCTTTTTCTTCTTAAAACAAATAACGTATATTAGGAAAATCACTTGAATTTTAGAATAATAGTGGAGAAAATGAAGGAAAAGAAATAGATTTATTATCAATCAAATTGATAATAATGAACTATTGTGATTCCAAATCACAATTCAACCACCGGATCGGTCAATACCTCTAATGTGTGTGACCCCATAGGTTCTATTCTGTCTGGTAGTGAGAAATATCGTGATCTCTATCACAATATCATTAATACTCCTTTCAATGGGTTGGAACAATTCCAACTCTTCTCATTCGGGTTCACTGATCACCAAGTGAATGCCTCTGAGTCTCACAATCCACCAGTGACACCTAGCAGCATGTAGTGGCAATCCAGCAGAATGGAATGATGAACCTCTAGGTGCAATTATCAATCAAATTGATAATAATGAACTATTGTGATTCCAAATCACAATTCAACCACCGGATCGGTCAATACCTCTAATGTGTGTGACCCCATAGGTTCTATTCTGTCTGGTAGTGAGAAATATCGTGATCTCTATCACAATATCATTAATACTCCTTTCAATGGGTTGGAACAATTCCAACTCTTCTCATTCGGGTTCACTGATCACCAAGTGAATGCCTCTGAGTCTCACAATCCACCAGTGACACCTAGCAGCATGTAGTGGCAATCCAGCAGAATGGAATGATGAACCTCTAGGTGCAATTATCGTATGATACAGTCCCTCTATCGTGGATCCCGACAAGGTGGAGGTCATGGATAACTCGTCAAACCCCATCGTCTGTCATATATCAAGATTTATTCGACTTCAATTCGAAATTGAAAAACTCTTTTTTTCAAAAATTACCTTGGCCAAGAATTTACGAACTCATTCTCATAAATCACATAGGATCTCTCCTAATCTATCAAGACCGATAGATTTCATCTAAATGCACTCCTACTCCTACAATGAACCTACTGCAGCCAATTTGCACCACGAGGATCCAAATGGATAGGGCCCATGTTTATGTGCTCGTCAAACTACCTCGCTGTGAATAGCCATGGTATTGCAGGTCAAAGGACCAGTCATACAACTGCAGCATCAAGTAAGTCACTGACGAGGGGATAGACATCCAAGTGACTACTTGCTATGGTCACGCTTAATACCCTTGTTCTCTAACAAGCACTTGCACAATCACTCTAGTATCCCCACACTGTGGACTCAAGATTCGTCCATCAAAGAAAGTGATCTGTGCACTAATCTCGGCGGATCGATCACCGTCTTCGTGATGATCCATCGATCAGGAGCAATTCAGAAATTAATCACCAATGACATGTGCCTCAAATTCTCAACTCTTGAGAATATGCGTCATCTTATTAATTCTTTGGACGATTCATGGACACATAAGAACATCAATGAAAAGAATGCCTAATTTAATAAATTCATAATTAGGTCGAGTACAAATTTATGTTCCATAATAAAATAATGCGTCAGCCAAATTGGCTTATAGGGCATACTTCAATCTCCCACTTGCACTAAAGCCAATCAGTCATAAATCTAAGCTCCATCTTCTCAAGATGTGCTTCAGTTTTCTGCTGACTTAGCTGCTTAGTGAATGGGTCTACCACATTTTCTGTGGAGTCTTCTCCTGTACCTCTACTTATTTATTTTTGAGATAGTCGCATATCAGGCTAAACCGCCGCTCTATGTGCTTAGACTTCTGGTGAGACTTTGGCTCCTAGCTAGTGCTATGGTGCCATTATTATCGTAGTAGAGTGCTATGGCATCTCATGACATTACACCTAACTCTGCAATAAGCTTTTTGAACTAGAAGGTTTCCACCGCATCTTTAGAGGCGGCGATACATTCAGCTTCCAAGGCAGAATCTGCAATGATCAGTTGTTTGGAACTCTTCCAATTTATCGAATCATCATTGCACATATTCTGATGTAGACTTTCTATCATCAATATGTGTATATCCTTCTACCTTTAACTCTGACCTTTCCCGAAAGACCAAGAACATGCCTTTAGTTCTTCTCAAGTACTTAAGATTGTTCTTCACAGCTATCTAATGCTCTTTGCCTAGATTTGACTGATATATGCTGTGACACTCACAGCATGTTCTATATCAAGTCGTGTACATGGCATAGCATACATGAGGCTCCCTATAGCCAAAGCATAAGGGATCTTGCTCATCCACTGAATCTCTTCAGATGTGTTGGGGCACATCTTCTTTAAGAGATTTATCCCATGCCTAAGGAGTAATAATCCCCTTTTAGAGGCTTCCACGCCGAACCTCTTTAGCACTTTCTCTATGTACATTTTCTGTGATAGGCTAAGCATCCTCTTAGATTTATCTCTATAGACCTTAATTCCCAAAATATAGGATGCTTTTCTAGGGTCTTTCATGGAGAATTTCTTAAATAACCATACCTTGACCAAAGTCAGTATGGAAATATCATTCCCGATTAGAAGGATATCTTCCACGTACGATACGAGGAATACAATAGCCCTCCCGCTAACCTTCTTATAAACACATGGTTCCTCTTCGTTCTTGATGAAATCAAAACGATTTGATTACATCGTTGAAACGAGTGTTCCAACTCCGAGATGCTTGCTTTAGTCCATAGATGGACCTTTGCAGTTTGCAGACCTTTGTGATCTCTATCAAAATATCTCATAATCATATTATGCTGCAATAGCAAGCAATATTCAAATGGACTTCAACATGGCTATAGGTGAAAAAGTATCCTGATAATTAGTGCCTTCGCACTGATTATAACCTTTCGCCACTAGCCTTGCTTTATCGGTCTCTACCTTGCCATCCGAACGTTTTGTCCTTTTGTAAATCCAATTACAATAGGTACTATACCTTCTGGTGGATCTACTAAGGTCCAGACTTGGTTGGAATGCATGGAGTCAATCTTTGACTTCATTGCTTCCAGCCATCTTTCGGAATCGATGTCTAACATTGCCTCGTTGTAGGTATTGGGATCCTTACCTTGATCCCTATCTCCCATGAGGAACACTTCCTCTACATCCTCTAAAAGCATACCTAAGTACCTTTCAAGAGGACGGAAGATCCATTAGACTTATGAGGTGGAGGAGATACTATATGTACTGGCTCAATATGAATAGGTTCTATAGGCACAATGGCTCGTTGCTCTTCAGAGACTCTCTTCGAGCTCAATTTTTCTCCCACTGCCTCTATCAAGGATAAACTATTTTCCATGAAGATAGCATGTCGGGTCACAAACACTTTGTGATCCATTGGGACGGAAAAATTGTATCCTAATGACTCTTTAGGATATCCAATAAAACGAGCATTAATTATCCTATCATCTAACTTGTCTGCCTATTGTCGCTCGTGGGCCGGATATTTCCAAATCTTGAGATAACCAAAACTCGGCTTGTTACCATGCCATATCTCATATGGTGTGGTAGGAACAGATTTTAGAGAAAACTCTATTCAATAAGTAAATTGCCAAAAATAGGATATCTCTCTAAAGAAGTAAGGGTAATCAATGAAGCTCATCATGGTCCTAACCATATCCGATAGGGTCCAATTCCTCCTGTCTGACATCCCGTTAAGCTGAGGTGTACCAGGAGGGGTCCATCATGAAACTATACCATTTTTCTTGAGATAATCACGGAATTCCCTACTAAGGTATTCCCCTCCTCGATCTGATCGAAGAGCCTTAAGGAATTTTTCAGTTTATTTTTCTACTTCATTTCTGAACTCTTTGAACTTTTCAAAAATTTTAGATTTGTGTCTCATACACATATCCATACCGTGAGTAATCATCGGTAAATGAAGTAAAAATTATGACTCCTAGTCTGCACATCGAATTGGCCACACACATCAGTGTGTACTAAGGTAAGTGTCTCAGTGGACCTCCTTCGTGTCCTACAAAGGGTAATTTGGCCATTTTTTCTTGAAGGCAGGATTCACAAATCGGATATGACTCGAAAGTCAATGAGCCCAAAAGCTCATGTTTCTCCAACTTGTTTATTCTGTCTTCTCCTATATGGCCAAGCCTGAGGTGCCACAAATACTTTAGACTTATCTCATCTATGGATCTATCAGATCCTATGGTACTTACTGTTTGCTCAGATACTTTTACAGATACATCCATATGTATCTAATAGAGACTATCAATTATAAGACCATGTGTATCTAATTTATTTCTCAAATAAATGGAACAGTAGTCTTATAAAGATCTTCTTGTGCTAAACAAGATACATAAATCAAATTTCTGCTAGCAGCAGATAACAGTTCCTAAGTATCCTTTTAATAATGAGCGTATCTAACATACCTTCTGAAGGTGTGTCACCCTTCTTTCTCTTTATGCTTTCCATGTATATAGGACAATTCCTCTTTCAATGGCCGTCCATGATGCAATGAAAACACTTTCCCTTGCAGTCGGCCTTTTTCTTGGAACATCCTTTCTTGGCCTTTTTTCGATCTTTTGCTTCTTCGCAGGCTTCTTCTTCCAGGCAGACTCTCTCTTGGAAGTAGAAGCCAACTCGACAGTGAGAAAAGATGCCCCTTGAACTCTTCAAGGTCCCTAAGGTAGTTACCAATTTATTTAATATTTCTGTTTTGGTGCATACAATCTTGTTCATATGGTAGTTTACTATAAACTATTCAAATGAAGCTCGAAGGGATTGTAGGATCAAATCCTTATTCCATTCCTTGTGCAAGGTCATGCCGAGCTTCTCAAGCTCCTCTAAGTCCTTTTTCCAAAAACTATCTTGGCCAAGGATTTACGAACTCAGTCTCACAAATCACATAGGATCTCTCTTAATCTATCAAGGCCAATAGATTCCATCTAAATGCACCCCTACTCCTACAATGAACCTACTGCAGCCAATCTGCACCACAAGGACCCAAATGGATAGGGCCCATGTTTATGTGCTCGTTAAATTACTGCAACCTCACTGTAAATTGCCAAGGCATTGCAGGTCAAAGGACCAGTCATACAACTGCAGCATCAAGTAAGTCATTAACGAGTGGATAGACATCCAAGTGACTATTTGCTATGGTCACGCTCAGTACCCTTGTTCTCTAACAAGTACTTGAACTATCACTCCAGTGTTCCCACACTGTGGACTCAAGACTCGTCCATCAAAGAAAGTGATATGTGTACTAATCTCAGCGGATCGATCACCGTCCTCGTGATGATCTATTGATCAGGAGCTATTCAGCAATTAATCACCAATGACACATGCCTCAAATTCTCAATTCTTGAGAATATGCGTCATCATTTTATTAATTCCTTGGATGATTTATGGACACATAAGAACATGAATGAAAAGAATGCCCAACTTAATAAATTCATAATTAGGTCAAGTACAAATTTATGTTCCAGAATAAAATAATGCGTCAGCCAAATTGGCTTCTAGGGCATACTTTTAACAGTTTCGACGCGAGATATAGATAGATAGATAGATTGAGAGAGAGAGAGAGGGAGAGCCATGGGTGTGAGAAGAGCTGGGGGTTTTGGGATGTAGAGGGTAGAGCGCCCATATCTAAACTGAGTAGGACTCTCTCCTTTCTCTTTTTTAAAAAAGCTGGGTACTACAAATAGCTTTCTTATATGCACTGTTTTCAATTGTCACATTCTGTTCTTCTCCTTCAACATCTTTTGTCATTCTACATTGCTTTTCAGATTCTTCCTACTCGGTCATTTCAGTATGCATGCTTTGCCTGTGCTGTCATGATTGTTGCCTTTGTGGCAATCCATGCGGATATGTTTCTAAAAGGAAAAACTTAAACATGCAGTTTAGGGATACTTATTCTTTGACATCACTGTCCTTGTATTTTAGGCAACAAAGAAGATGAGGGCAGTGGTTTTATATGGCCAAAGGGGGATGCTGGAGAGCGGGGCATCCAGTTGTTGAATTTTCAGTCACTTGCTATGGGCCCCTGGGTTCAACAGTCACTTGAACCATTATTGCTGGGAAATGAGCTCAATTTGTGCCAAGCCATATCTGCTGCAGCTTTGCAGGAAATTGGTGGTGGGGATTTTATGATGCAGCAATTTCTTCAGTATCAGCAACCTTTTTCATTTCCTCAACAGTCCTGCAGAAATAATCCATTGCTACAGCAGCAAATTTTTCAGCAGACTCCTCAAGAGCAGATTGTCATCCCCCAGTCACAATGTGTAACTGAGAATCTTGCACATTCTGTTCCAGACCAACAGTTGCAGCGAACTCATAATGAACAACAGAAGCAGCAGGTTCAACAACCACAAACATATGCAGAGGCATTCCAGATTCTCAAGAATCATATGCATCAGCAACAGTCACCTTTGCCACCTCAGTTGTGCCAAAAATCAGTGTTTCTTGCTTCAAGCTTAAACTTTTCACCAGTCCCTGCATCTAGTTGCATCCAGCGTATGTTGGGGTCTTCTTATGCTGAAGGAAATGCTACCATTCTAAACTGCTCTAGACTTGGTAATCCTATAATAAGTGAGCAAAATCAGCAACCTTGGGAGCCTAGGTTTACAATGTCACAGGTTGCTCCGTTTGGCAGTACTGTAATGCTTCCTTCATTTGCTGAGAAGGATACGTCTGTGGGATGTGAAAATTGTGCAAATCTGCAGAACCATACCCTGTATGGTCTTGGCAAGGATTTTCCATCCTCCCTCTCTATTGCGGTGCCTAATGTTGGCATAAGTGGCAGTGACAATGATATATCAACAGTGCCATATGCTGCTTCATGTTTTCAGAATTCTCTATATGGTTACCTGGATGGGTCTTCTGGCTCGCTGCAAAGTGCAGCAGAGATTGATCCAGCAACCCAAATGTTTGTGAAGGTATGAATTATAGATATGGTGCTTCCACAATATTTGATATTTTTCTTGACTGAAAAGGCTTCTGTTTACTTATGTAGGTTTATAAGTCTGGATCAGTTGGGAGGTCACTGGACATCTCTCAATACAGCAGCTATGATGAACTTCATCAGGAGCTGGGTCAGATGTTTGGTATTGAGGGTCTATTGAATGATCCTCTTAGATCAGGCTGGCAGCTTGTATTTGTCGACAGGGAGAATGATGTGCTTCTCCTTGGAGACGACCCATGGGAGTAAGATCTTCCTGGATTTGCTCTTTCTATTGGTGCTATGTACTTTTGTCATAAGCTCTGCATAGAACTAGGTCACAGTCCAATGCCAAGACACTTCCTGTGTATGTGGGTCTTTGATAAGTTGTCATGCTGCATTAAATGTGCTACTTGCTCAGGTGCCTGCTTAGATTACAATTTTCTTTTTCATGATTTTTCAATAGATAGCAAAATATTGTTGAAAATCGGAGTGTGACTAATTTAAGCGATTTTTAAATTTAACAAGGTCATAAAGGAAAGAAAGGTCCTAAAGGAATAAATGTCTAGAGCAGAAAAGGTTGGTCAGACCATTGGATGATGAGTCCTTCAACCCAAAACAGGGGGATGATTGACCAGTGCACTAATAAATATCTGCATGCATGCCTACTTGAATGAACAACCATTTTTCTCTCCCATGTTCTAATTCATAATGCTCTTTGAACTACTTATGGTCAGCATGATTTATGGATTCAATAACAAAGTTTACGTCTCCTGAATACAAGGGTATATGAGCTTCTGTTAGAGAAGCATGTGTGTAACATACTAGATAAGGTATGCTGAACCGACCGAAACCGGTCGGTACAGCGTATAAATACGGTTCCGACCCAAACTGGTCATTTAATTGCCTGGTCCGCGCGGACGCGGTGATTTTTTTTTGGGAAACGCGCGCGGATGCGATAACGGAGAACGCACGCCCGTGCGCGATTCCCCAGCAGGGAATCGCGCCCGAGTGCGGTTCCCCGCGCGGGGAACCGTGCCCACGCGGGATGCTAGCCCGCTTGGGGCATTAAATGCCGCGCGCGTGGCTCCGATTCGGTATCGGTTCCAAGCCGGTACCGAACCAGAATCGTACCGATGCCGGTGCTCACCGGTACGCCGGTACGGTCTGTCCGGCGAACCTTATTAACTAGATACTAAAACTATATTATTGATTACTGACAGATTTCAGTAGTGTTTTATTATGGAAGTATTCCATAAAATATTTTTAGATTATCTAGTGTATCAAAACAGTTGCTTGAAGAAATTATGAATTTGAACCATGGTATGCTGAACCAGCTCGTACCAGACTGGTCCGGTCCCTGACCGGTCCGATACAGCGGTGGAAAATGGGGCCAGAATCGAGCGGTATGGAGGGCGTACCGGCGCGAACCGGACCGGTTCGCGCCGGTACGCCTTCGGGCGCTTTGTGGCATTTAAATGGAGGCATTTTTCATGCCACAGCATGCCGCGCGCGCTGTTGCCGGTTTGGGATTGGTTCGACTGGTACCGAACTGGGCCGGTAGGCGACCGGTACGGCTATCGGTATCGGTTCAGCATACCTTGATTCGAACTTCCATTTTCAAACTGATATAGATGACGTCACACTATCAACTGTTTTTAACTTATTTTGCTCAAATAATTTCAGCTTTGAAACACCAGATTGTAGATTTGGCCTTACAAGGTTTAACCTGGATACTAAAAATTTCTATATCGCAATAAAGAGTAATATAAGGATGAATATAGTGGATTAAAACAAGACTAAGAACCAAGGTGGCCGAATCGGGCCGTACCCCCCTTTTTTCTATTTGAATGATAGAAGGGCCTAAGAAGGCCCGGGAAGCCTTCTCGAGCCATTTTTCTTTTTTTTTTTTCCTGTCAAAGCCCCCTTTGCCAGAAACATAGCGATTTTGATGATTAAAGAAGCATCTCTCTGAAACATCAAGAAGCATCATTTAGGATATATCGAGGTGATCGAAATATTAAAAAAAATCAAGAAACATCAAATTACACGTAAAATCATTCAAAAAAAATGGAAAAAAATTGATTACTATTCATTGAAGCTTAAAAGAGATTAAAAAAAATTGGCATGCCGGTTTGGAATCATCATGCTACCTTGAACAGTATGTTGGTACAGTACTGAACCGGTACTGTACAATGTCATATTGAACTAGTCTCCAACCGGCATGGATCCCGGTATTGGTTCGGCAGACCTTGCTAAGAACAGTTGTATCAAGGTTGCAAAAGTGAAAGGAATTTGAGTATTTTTTTTGTTTTGTTTTGGTCTACATGATTGGCCTTTCTTTCCAAGAAGCTAGTTGTAATTTGCTCCTGTGGCAAATTAGCTTGTCTGATATTCAGAAGTATTTATCAATTTTATGATGGATATTAGAAGCCGATAATGCATATAATCAGTTCCAATGATTTTATAAAAGACAATTATTGAAAAGAAAAGTTTTAATGTTGTAAATCCTTTAAGATAAATATATTGAAGAAATTTCATAGAATTCTATTATTAGCTAGGGAAAAAGCTACCGCACTACTCGGCTGAACAAGTTATGTTGGCTAAAAAGGTAGGCAATACAAGATTCTTCAAAGAAAATCAAAGAACGAGTTAGAACGAGTAACAAGTTATGGTGAAGTTAATTGAAATTTTATGCAAGCTTACTTTGCCATGGGATAATGATGACAGCTGCTTGTTCATTGATGAATTCAAGATGTATAATATCAAAAACAAGAAGGGAAATGTGACAGAAGATCCTAGGGAGGCATGACAAAGCCCAAAAGTTTTCATTTATAATGAACAAATGAATAGAGAATCGTAACAAAACTTGCAGTCCATGAAGTATCATGGAAGAAATGAAGTATGACCACCATGATGGAATGGAGTAGTATTTTATAGGAGTAGCCCAAGATAGTGTAACTAAACTGTATTATTGTGCTAAACATTGGTATGCATAAGAGTCATGTCTGCATATCATTGTTCGAGTTCTTTTTTATACCTAAAATGTTTGAAATCTAAGGTACTTTAGTGTTGATGTAGGAGCTTTGAAGGTGTTGAGGATGCGAACAAAATTCTTTAGCCTTAATGGAAGCACGGAAGAAAGTGTACCCCTTGATGTTCTGTAAAAGGTTCATGTAGTGGAATTGTTAGAGTAAATCGAGGATAGTCAAAAGCACATGGCAAAATTCCTCCAGATTCATTCTGTACATATTGTAATATTTCCTTTCTTGTATTTTTGATCCATAGATTTTGCCGCTCATTTGTAACTGACCCATGAATCCTGGGATCTCCTTTGCATAGTTGTTGTATATATTCAGTTCTATGTGAATAGAATTTGAGCCATTTAAGCCTTCATATTATTTTACATGCTATTAGAGCATTAACCCTATCCTCCTTCCACTTGAAATTTTCTTAGTTCATTTGTTTGCTTCCTTTGAAACCTATGGCCTCCAATACCAATCAATCAAACATTGTGGTTAGCAATTCTTCATCCACCACCACTCATGAATCTTCCCTTCTCGATACTTATTTGAGCCCTTACTACCTTCACCCTTTTGATAGCCCCGGCAACATTTTTGGTTCAAACCCATTGAATGGTCATAATTATCCAACTTGGTGTAGGGCAATGTTAATGGCTCTCACCGTGAAGACCAAAGTTGGTTTTGTCGATGGCTCGATTCCACAACTAGATGAATCTTCTCCCCTTTTTGACCTATGGATGTGGTGCATTATTATGTTGTCTTGGCTTTTTAGCCTATTACTTATGACATTGGTGATAGCATCATCCATTCTGACACATCTCTGACATTGTGGAATGATCTTTGTGATAGGTTTTCTCAACATGATGTTAAAATTTATCTTCATTGGTCAATTATCAATTTCTAGCAAGACCTGCAATCTTTGCCAGCCTATTACAATTGTCTTAAAGAAGGTCCGTTGAATCAGTACTGGGACCCATACTGGTCGGCGGCTTGATCGGTACGGTACCGGTTTGGTATCGTACCGATATGGTACGCTTGGACGGGTCGGTTCTCCCCAATTTTTTTTAAAGCTTTTCAAGTTTGATTAATTAGGAATCAATTTTTCAACTTTTTTAATGATTTCAACTTTCAAGTATAATTTGATGTTTTTTTAATATTTCTATGATTCCGATATAACCTAAATGATGCATCTTGTTGTTTTAAAATAGTACAAAATATAAAATGAGTAGTGAGATGTTAAATATTATAAGAAGCAACATAATATATCTTAAAATAAACTAGTGAGGTGGAATATATAAAATAATATAATCAATTGCATATATATAAAGTACAATATACATACTGATATCTAAAACTTCAAGTGGTGTACCTCTCGTAAATATCCAGATCATTAGCATAGTCAGAAGGCATATCAGTCCATCACTCTGAGTAAGTGGCATTGTAGTTTTGTATGTTTATCTTATAGGGAACACGCTTTGGGTGAAGCACTCTCGGATCTCTCATTGAAGCTTTGGCTTTAAGAGGTATCCTCTGGCTGATAATATGGTTGGAGGCACCTATTCGACTATACCGGCAACAAAATTCGATTTGTAAGATGCTCCGCGCTACGTAAGATGCTCATGTCTACTTTCTTCCTAGCCAGCAGATCTATGACTGCCAAAACTATTATCACTGTTGCTCTTGGTCTGAATTTAAGTAAATTGGCTCCATACTCTTCATGGAGGCTACAATTGTCTTTTCCTTTTTTTGGTGCTGCATGCTTACCCTGCGTGCCCCTCTTTGCTTGGCTATACTGGGAGGATGGATGTTGCCCTCCTGATCGAGTCGGCCAGGTAACGTGGTGGCCTCGTCTAAGCATCTCTCGATCATATCTCTAAAAGGATGTCTCGAAAAAGGAGTTATGTGATGACCGGCTCCCCAGTGACCTCTATGGCTGTAGCTGATTAGTTAGAAGGCGATCTGCCCATTGCTTTGCATTGATGCTAGCTTTATTGGCTATAAAACTGGCCGGTCTTGGAGGTGATCCTTGCTCATCAAGCTCTGGCTCCTGCCGCTGGGCTACAAGCCATCCGATTATAGGATCATCCTCATCCTCGACAAAATCATTATGGATCGGATCTGTGCACTTTAGCTCCACTTCATTCTGAATGCACTTTAGCCTCAACCTCATGTTGTAGTGAATATATATATAAGGTCTGTGGAATGATTGATTAAAACCCCATTTGATTTTGATGAGCTCAAAGCATTTGAGTATATCTTTTGATTACTAATGAATTCAATTGAGTGTTTCAGTGAAAATCCTGTCTAAGTGTCTCTAGACTTGGTTCATAGTATTTTGGATAAGCTAAGAAGTCAGCCTGAACCAAAGTCTGAGACGCGAGTCGACTCCCGAGTATCACGAGTCGACTCCAAGCGTATCAAGTTCACTGGCACGAGCTCGAGTCGACTCCAGGGTAGTAAGAGTCGACTCCAAGAGGAACACACAGAAAAAGTCAGAGAGCAGTTTTCGGGTCTGAGATTCGAGTCGACTCCCGTGGAACGCGAGTCGACTCCAATGGTTGGCAAGTCGACTCCAAAGAAAGCATGAGTCGACTCTCAGCGGAACACAAAGAAAAAGTCAGAGAGCATTTTTGGGACTCTGAGATTCGAGTCGACTCCCGCAGTACGCGAGTCGACTCCGAGACTCTGCGATCATCAACAGACAGAAGATCAAGTTACTGCCTCTGAGATCCGAGTCGACTCCCAGACAGCTCGAGTCGACTCCAAGACAGCTTCACATCAAAAGGCAGAAGACCAAGTTTCGGAAACTGAGAGCCGAGTCGACTCCGAGGAAATTCGAGTCGACTCCAAGACTGGACAAGCCAAAAAGACAGAGGATCGGGAGTTCGGGCTCTAAGATTCGAGTCGACTCCCAAGACAGTCGAGTCGACTCGAGTGGACAAAATTCAAAATTGGATCCACGGACTTCAGTGGATGAGCCGACTCCAAAATTGCCAAGTCAGCTCCAGAAGTTGGCGAGTCGACTCCGGGTCAAGACGAGTCGACTCCCAGTCGTGAACGCAACTTTAATTCAAATTTGGAACAGTTGCCGAGTCGACTCCGGAAGAGTATGAGTCGACTCCCGCTACAGTCGAGTCGACTCCTGATCGCACGAGTCGACTCCAACCCACCAACGGACACATTGTCAGGCTGCGCAGAGTGTGCAGAACGGGCAGAAAAAGCACTCTAACGGCTAGTTTCCGTGGGGGTTGGTTTAAATAGCCACAGAGGACTGTAGCAAGGCAGAGAACACTCATTCCACTCCAACTAATCAAGCATTTAAGCTCTGCAACGTGTTCTTCAACGAAAAAGAGGAAGATCTGCATTTACTGCATCCACCTACATCTTCCCAGCAATTAAAGCCTCCTCCTCCTGCATTCAAGTCGACTACTCATTCAAGAGGAGACCAGAAGTTTAAGAAGCCATTCCTCTTCTCCAACCTAAAAGCGTTTGAGGCTTCTTAACTTCATTTATTGTTCATATTGTCTTTTATCTGCTTTTGAGAAGCTGTATTTTTCTGTTTCTTTTTTTCATCTACACATTGTATTTGCTTGGTTCAATCGGGGGATTGAATCAAGGGGATTGAGGTTGGTTGGTGAGCCGAGTGTAAAACTAACGTGTGTAAGGGTTCGATTGTGATCCCGGAAAAACAATCGGGGAGGTTCTAGTCGGTGAGCCTGGGAAAACCGACCGAGTTCGTTGTGAGCTCGTAAAACAACAAGTTTGGTTGTGAGCTTGGAAAACAACCGGCTGTAATCCAAGGGGGTTATAGTGAATTCCCAAGTGAGACTTGGGGAGTGGACATAGGAGCATGGGTTAGCTCCGAACTACTATAAAACTTTGTGTTTGTGATTGCTTGTCTCTATTCTTCTTTCTCTCATAACACTCACAGCACTTAGTAATTAATTAAATAACTTGCAATAGTTTTTAATTAATCATCCATAACGATTTAAATTAGCTAAATCATTTTAAAACCCAATTCACCCCCCCCCCTCTTGGGTTGTCTATCTGGGCAACAAGTGGTATCAGAGCCTAAACTCTTCCACCCAAGAGTTAAAAGATCAAAATGACAACCCCATTTGGATCTTCCCACATTGAGGGTCAGTCCACCCAAAGACCTCCTTTCTTTAATGGATCCGACTACTCATACTGGAAGGCTAGGATGAGAATATTCATCCAAGCCCAAGACTATGAGATGTGGACCATTGTAGTAAATGGCCCATACATCCCATCCACATATGTAGAGGGTATCACGGTACCCAAATTAGAAAAGGATTGGAATGAACATGACATGAGAAAGGCACAACTAAATTCTAAAGCTATGAATGTGTTTTACTGTGCCTTAGACAGAAATGAATTCAATAGGGTCTCTACTTGCAACTCTGCAAAAGAGATCTGGGATAGACTTGAAGTGACCCATGAGGGCACAAATCAAGTTAAAGAATCCAAAATTAATATATTGGTTCATAAGTATGAACTATTTAAAATGGATTCTAATGAGACAATCACTAGCATGTTCACTAGGTTTACTGACATTGTCAATGGCCTAAAAAGCCTTGGCAAGAACTATACTAACAGTGAGCTTGTCAGGAATCCTTCGGTGTCTACCAAGGTCGTGGGAAGCTAAAGTGACGGCAATCCAAGAAGCCAAGGACTTGAACAAATTACCACTCGAGGAGCTTCTTGGATCCTTAATGACGCACGAGCTAACCATGAAGCAACACAACGAGGAAGAGTCCTCCCACAAGAAAAAGGTAATAGCTCTAAAATCTACTTCATCTAACAAGGAATCATCTTGCAGTAGCAGCAGTGAAGGAGAAGAACATGAGGAAGATGATGGTGAGGCACTTCTTGTGCGCAAGTTCAAAAAATTCATCAACCACAAAAAGGCTTATCATCAAAGGAGAGGCCCCTCAAATTCCTACCGCAAGGACAAAGGTAAGGAAAGGAAAAATGAGGGGATTGGGTGCTATGAGTGCAAAAAGCCGGGATACATCAGAGCTGAGTGTCCCTTACTAAAGAAGGGCAGCAAGTACAAGAAGAAGAAAGCCCTTGTCACCACCCTATCGGACTCCGACACATCATCTTCATCATCGGATGAAGAACAAGAAGAGAAGGCCAATTTCTGCTTTATGGCCAATGAAAATGAGGTAACTTCCGAAACACAGCTTGATTTTACATTTGATGAACTTTATGATGCTTTTAATGAATTAATGATAGAATATAAGGCAATAAATCTTAAGAATAAAGAACTAAAAATAGCTAATCAATCATACCTACATAAATACGATAAATTAGTTAAGGATAAGGATTTAATCACCAAAGAAAATATAGAACTTAAGACAAGCAACCAACTTTTAACTCAAAAGACTAATACCTTAACTAAAGATAATGAAAAACTAACTAAGGAATTTTCAGAACTTAAAAAACATAAACAAATCTTAAATAAGGATCTCACAAAAGATCTTAATGATCTAAAAGCAGAAAATCAAACACTAACTAAAGAACTTAACAAATACAAACCCTTAGTTGAAAAATTTACATATAGCTCTGAAAAGTTAAATATGATACTCAATAGTCAACGAGCAGTATTTAATAAAGCGGGTTTAGGTTATAAGCCAAGAAATAAACAAAAACTTCTTAGTAACTTCTTTGTTAAAGCTGGGGAAACTAAGACTAAGAAAATAACCTGCTTTTGTTGTGGAACTATAGGTCATAAAGCAAATGTGTGTAATTTTAGGAAAGGTAAATCAAGAAGGAAAATTAAAAGGGTATGGGTTCCAAAAGGAACCAACTTGACTAACCATGAAGGACCCAAGAAAACTTGGGTACCTAAGTTGACATGATTTGCTTGTGTAGGAGTGTCTTGCAGCCAAGGTCAACAAAAACTGCTGGTATTTGGATAGTGGCTGCTCAAGGCACATGACGGGTGATAAGGATCAATTTTTCACCCTTGAAGCTAAGAAGGGAGGTGCTGTGACTTTTGGAGACAACAACCAAGGTCACATCATTGGTATTGGTAAAGTTCAAATCACCCCTTCTACTTATATTGATAATGTTAGATATGTTGATGGTCTTAAGCATAACTTATTAAGCATTAGTCAATTATGTGATAAAGGGTATGGTGTTATGTTTAAACCATCACTATGCATTATAACAAACCCTAATGATAATAGTTTAGTTTTTAAAGGAATTAGACGAGGAAATGTATATGTTGTAGACCTAGAAGATCTTGCAAAACATAACCAATGTTTAGTTGTTAATGAAACTAAAGAAAATGATGCTAGTTGGTTATGGCACCGTAAGTTAGGTCATGCAAGCATGGACACAATAACTAAACTAGTTAAAAGAGACTCCGTGATAGGGTTGCCAAAATTAAAATTTGAAAAGAACAAAATATGTGAAGCATGTCAATTTGGCAAACAATCTAGGAACTCATTTAAATCCATAAAATGTGTCTCTACTTCTAGACCTCTAGAATTATTACACATGGACCTATTCGGTCCAACTAGAACAACAAGCCTAGGTGGAAATAAATATGGTCTAGTTATTGTAGATGATTACTCTAGGTACACATGGGTCATGTTCCTAGCGCATAAGGATCAAGCATTCTCTGTTTTTAAGAAGTTCCATAAGGAAGTAACAAATGCTAGAGAGTTTTCAGTCATAGCCATTAGAAGTGACCATAGAACTGAATTCGAAAATCAGTCATTTGATGAATTTTGTAGTAAGAAGGGGATAACCCATAATTTCTCTGCACCTAGGACACCACAACAAAATGGAGTTGTGGAACGGAAGAATAGAACACTAGAGGAAATGGCTAGAACTATGTTATGTGAAAGTAACCTCCCTAAGTACTTTTGGGGAGAAGCCATTAATACCTCTTGTCACATATTAAATAGAGTTCTATTAAGACCCATCATAAAGAAAACACCATATGAACTGTGGAAAAACAGAAAACCAAAAGTTAATTACTTTCATGTTTTTGGATGTAGGTGTTTTGTTCATAATAATGGGAAAGACAATCTAGGTAAATTTGACTCTAAATCTGATGAGGGAATATTCTTAGGTTACTCTACAACTAGTAAAGCCTATAGAGTCTTTAATAAAAGAACCTTAGTGATAGAAGAATCTATACATGTTGTATTTGATGATTCTAGTGACATCTCCTCTAGTAAGAAAGTTAATTTTGATGATGATGTTGAAATTCTTGAAGAAAAGATAGATGAGATGGGATTACAGGATGATAATCAAAAATTGATTGAAGGAGCATCATCAAGCCAAGAGGCTATTGTGGATCATGGGCTAACTAAAGCTTGGAGGTATGCTCACGGGCATCCTAAGGAACTAATTCTAGATGATCCATCTCAACCGGTTAGGACTAGAGCATCCCTTAGGAATTTAAATAACCATCTAGCCTTTGTCTCACACTTTGAGCCCAAACATATAGAAGAAGCCGAAAATGATGTAAATTGGATAAATGCAATGCAAGAAGAATTAAACCAATTTACAAGAAACAAGGTATGGAACCTAGTTGAGAGACCTTCTGAATATCCAATTATAGGCACTAAATGGGTTTATAAAAATAAACTAGATGAAAATGGAATCGTAATAAGGAATAAGGCTAGACTAGTAGCAAAGGGGTATAATCAAGAAGAAGGTATAGATTTTGATGAAACCTTTGCTCCCGTAGCTAGACTTGAGGCCATTAGACTATTATTAGCATATGCATGCTCTAAGGACTTCAAACTATTTCAAATGGATGTAAAAAGTGCATTTTTAAATGGGTATATTAATGAGGAGGTATATGTAGAACAACCTCCTGGTTTTGAAAATCATCAATACCCCAATCATGTTTATAAACTGAACAAAACACTTTATGGTTTAAAGCAAGCACCTAGAGCATATGAGAGACTTAGCAAATTCCTATTAGAACATGAATTCTCTAAGGGAAATGTAGATACAACCCTATTTCTGAAAAAGAAAAACAAAGATATGTTATTAGTACAAATTTATGTTGATGATATCATTTTCGGTGCTACTAACAATCGCCTCTGCGAAGAATTTGCTGATTTGATGCAGAGTGAATTTGAGATGAGCATGATGGGAGAGCTGAACTACTTCCTCGGGCTTCAAATCAAACAGTCTGAAGAAGGCATCTTCATCAATCAAGCCAAATATATCAAGGAGATGCTCAAGAAGTTTGATATGGAGGGAAACAAGTCAATCAACACCCCCATGAGCTCATCATGCAAATTAGACCAAGATGAATCAGGTAAATCTGTAGATCAAAAACTTTATAGAGGTATGATAGGATCTTTACTGTATCTTACTGCAAGTAGACCTGATATTATGTTTAGTGTTTGCATGTGTGCTAGATATCAGGCTAATCCTAAAGAATCACATCTAGCTGCAGTTAAGAGAATTTTTAAATACTTAATAGGAACTAAGAATATAGGGCTATGGTACTCTAAAGAATCTAGCCTAAACTTAATAGGATACACAGATTCAGACTTCGCTGGATGTAAGCTTGATAGAAAAAGTACCAGCGGGTCTTGTCAATTTTTAGGAGAAAACCTAATCTCATGGTTTAGCAAGAAACAAAACTCGGTTGCATTATCCACTGCTGAAGCTGAATATGTTGCAGCCGGGAGTTGTTGTGCTCAGATCTTGTGGATTAAACAACAATTAGAAGATTATGGCATTAAACAAGATAAAATTCCTATTAACTGTGATAATACAAGTGCCATTAATCTAACTAAAAATCCAATTCAGCACTCAAGAACTAAACACATTGAGATAAGACATCACTTCATAAGAGATCATGTATTGAATGGTGATGTGACACTCCAATTTGTTTGTACTGATAATCAATTAGCAGACATTTTTACAAAACCCCTAAGTGAAGAGAGGTTTAGTGTGCTTAGAAGGGGATTAGGAGTGATTGATCCATCCTAGTGGTAGTTTCCACTAGATTCATTGATTTTGATAATTAGATTGTGGTTAAATTGGAGTTTCTTTTCAAAGATCATCAAATCAGATCGAAATTTAGTGATTTTCCCTCATTTGGCACGATAATAGCATGATTTTTAGGTGCGTGCCAAGGTTAGAGACGACTCGAGTAAGTTTCAGAGCCGGCTCCTAAGGGGGAGTCGACTCGCGCATTGGCGGGAGTCGACTCGCAAAGATGGCAGCAGAGGGAGAGTCGACTCGCATACAGTCGGGAGTCGACTAGAGGTCTACAGGCGCATAAGGAGAGTCGACTCGCGCATATTCTGGAGTCGACTCGAGGTCGAGTCGACTCGCAGTCGGGATCCGACTTTTTAACCCTAGATTTGTCGTTTCGAAAACACTTTTCTCTCAAGCCGCCACTGTTCAAAAAGCCCTAGAGCCGACTCCTAGGTCGTCCCCGATCATCTCCAACCCCTTTTTCGTCGATTTTTTCACCGGTTCTTAGGGTTTTCGTCCGTTCCTAGGTCGTCTCCGGTCCGTCCCAAGCTTCCTCCGTCGACCTCTCACCGTTCTTTAGGTTTTCATCCCGTCTAGGTCAAAATGCCGCGTAAGACCGTAGTTAGGAAGAGGTCCCGACCCGAGGCCGGTCCCGAGCGGCGCTCCAAGGCGCGGCACGATCCAGCGAGGCAACCACCTCCGGCTCGTTCCCCGCCTAGGGCGGTTCCCGCGAGGCCATTGGCCGGGAAGGCCGTCACCACCGGGAGATATGTCAGTTTCGACTATCTCTCCCGGGAAGGGTTCACCATAGGTGATAGGCTTAGAGCCCAGGGCCTAGAGTACTTCCTCACTTTAGATCTCCCCACATATCCAGGGCTTGTTAGAGAGTTCTATGGTACCGTCCATCGAAGAGATGGAGGTATCGAGGGCACAGTAGCCGGTGTCCCTCTGTTCATCACGGAGGATCTCATTGCACACATCCTCCATCTTCCACTAGTAGGGGTGGCTCCCACACACCCCGAGGACCGGGTTGAGGCCCTTACGACCGTTCTAGGGCATCCACCCCAGTCACCCATAGACGAGGTATCCGCTAGCTCACTACCGATTGAGATGCGGATCCTCTTGAGTATTTTGTCTAGGTCCATCTTCCCTAAGACAGGGAGATTTGATTTTGTAAATGAAAGAGACCTAGCTCTTATGTTTTACATTCTTCAGGACACCCCAATCAACTTCCCTAAACTCATCTATAGGTATATGTGTGAGCCCCTAGATAGACCTAGGCTCACCCTACCCTACGGCATGGTCTTCACATTATTGTTTAGGGAGTACGAGATTCCTATCCCTGACGGGGAACCCTCTCGCACATTGCGATGGACTGATCGCATGTGTACGGGGACCCTGCACAGGATGGGGTTTCGGAAGAGAGAGAGGATCTGGGTTAGGAAGTCGTCCCTCACCTTACAGACCACCAGACCTTTTCCCAGTCCTGAGCCCGATTCAGACTACCCAGACCTTCCAGACCATCCAGACCTTCCATCCACTCCTCCTGCTCCTACCACCTCCGCCGGACCCTCCTCCTCAGCTCCACCCACTCAGCCTATGGAGGTCCGGATCTCGTCTGAGCAGCTCCGGGAGCTGCGGCAGGAGATAGTCCGAGATCTGCTCCAGGAGCTCCGAGGTTCGGTGCCTGCTCCCACTCCTGCACCCGTATCTTCTCAGTTGGTCCCTTCCTTGACAGCCGTGACTGACATGACGGCTCATGTATGGGAAGAGATCTACAATGTCCGGAGTTTGGTCCAGGGTCAGTCCTCCAGTATGAGTGAGGTCACGGGCATCACTCGGAAGATGCGCGATGACATCCGGAAGGACATGAGCACCACCACCCAGGGGGCCGAGCGCTTGTCGAATGTGCTCATCGACAAGTTGGACGCACTTCAGACGTCGGTGACTGCGCTTCAGACGTCGGTGACTGAGCTCTCCACTACACATAGCAGAGCCACTACGTCCATTATCACTCAGCTCGGGCATGTTACAGATGCAGTCACCCTCCTCATGGAGCAGAGCAGACTGAGAGGGGGAGCCACATCCTCGAGAGGAGGAGCTACATCCTCGAGAGGAGGAGCCACCTCCTCGAGAGGAGGGGATACATCCTCGAGGGGAGGAGCTTCATCCTCGAGGAGACCATAGATGTTCTTTTTGATTTGTTTTGTATTGCTTTACTTTGCTTATTGTATTCTCACATGTACTGACATACAAATTAATACAATGAGTAGCCGCATTTTTCTGCAATTCTGTGCCATTTGATGATTGATTGGTTGTGCCATTGATTGTGTGTGATTACCTCCTTTTTGATATGATGACAAAAAGGGGGAGAAATATGTATAAAATATGTAAAAGGGGAGAAATATGTATAAAATTTGTAAAAGGATTCAATGGAAATCAATAAAAAGATAAAGTCTTAAAACACACAAATTTGTTCTAAGTGGATTCGGTACCTCGAGGCTCATTATCTCTCTTTTGGGGCTCCTAATGGAGTAATCTCCAGAATCTATTCAAGGGATATTCGGAGATTAGTTGAATCCTACTCAAGAATAAATTGACAGATTTTTCCTCTAAAAACAAAAAATTCAGTTCAAAAACTTCAAAGCATTAAAAGGAAATTCAGAGAATCAAAACATAGTAGAATGCATATGTTGAGGGGGAGAATCTGAATTTTAATCAAGCTAAATCATTAATGACATATAAGCCAAACAATTGATTGCATAATATGAAGGCTTATATAATTCCAAATGAAAGGGGGAGCTTTAACTCCGAAACTTATTGTTTCACTCCTTTCAAACTTGGATAAATTAAATTACCAGACATTTGAATTCATTTATGGATTTTATTTCATTGTTTATTGCGCAATTCACTTTACATATACTCAATGTTTTGTCATCATCAAAAAGGGGGAGATTGTGGAATGATTGATTAAAACCCCATTTGATTTTGATGAGCTCAAAGCATTTGAGTATATCTTTTGATTACTAATGAATTCAATTGAGTGTTTCAGTGAAAATCCTGTCTAAGTGTCTCTAGACTTGGTTCATAGTATTTTGGATAAGCTAAGAAGTCAGCCTGAACCAAAGTCTGAGACGCGAGTCGACTCCCGAGTATCACGAGTCGACTCCAAGCGTATCAAGTTCACTGGTACGAGCTCGAGTCGACTCCAGGGTAGTAAGAGTCGACTCCAAGAGGAACACACAGAAAAAGTCAGAGAGCAGTTTTCAGGTCTGAGATTCGAGTCGACTCCAGTGGAACGCGAGTCGACTCCAATGGTTGGCAAGTCGACTCCAAAGAAAGCATGAGTCGACTCTCAGCGGAACACAAAGAAAAAGTCAGAGAGCATTTTTGGGACTCTGAGATTCGAGTCGACTCCCGCAGTACGCGAGTCGACTCCGAGACTCCGCGATCATCAACAGACAGAAGATCAAGTTACTGCCTCTGAGATCCGAGTCGACTCCCAGACAGCTCGAGTCGACTCCAAGACAGCTTCACATCAAAAGGCAGAAGACCAAGTTTCGGAAACTGAGAGCCGAGTCGACTCCGAGGAAATTCGAGTCGACTCCAAGACTGGACGAGCCAAAAAGACAGAGGATCGGGAGTTCGGGCTCTGAGATTCGAGTCGACTCCCAGGACAGTCGAGTCGACTCGAGTGGACAAAATTCAAAATTGGATCCACGGACTTCAGTGGATGAGCCGACTCCAAAATTGCCAAGTCAGCTCCAGAAGTTGGCGAGTCGACTCCGGGTCAAGACGAGTCGAAACCAGTCGTGAAGGCAACTTTAATTCAAATTTGGAACAGTTGCCGAGTCGACTCCGGAAGAGTATGAGTCGACTCCCGCTACAGTCGAGTCGACTCCTGATCGCACGAGTCAACTCCAACCCACCAACGGACACATTGTCAGGCTGCGCAGAGTGTGCAGAACGGGCAGAAAAAGCACTCTAACGGCTAGTTTCTGTGGGGGTTGGTTTAAATAGCCACAGAGGACTGTAGCAAGGCAGAGAACACTCATTCCACTCCAACTAATCAAGCATTCAAGCTCTGCAACGTGTTCTTCAACGAAAAAGAGGAAGATCTGCATTTACTGCATCCACCTACATCTTCCCAGCAATTAAAGCCTCCTCCTCCTGCATTCAAGTCGACTACTCATTCAAGAGGAGACCAGAAGTTTAAGAAGCCATTCCTCTTCTCCAACCTAAAAGCGTTTGAGGCTTCTTAACTTCATTTATTGTTCATATTGTCTTTTATCTGCTTTTGAGAAGCTGTATTTTTCTGTTTCTTCTTTTCATCTACACATTGTATTTGCTTGGTTCAATCGGGGGATTGAATCAAGGGGATTGAGGTTGGTTGGTGAGCCGAGTGTTGATGACCCAAAGATTGACTCATAGATTGATTTTGATGATCACAAAACCTTGAAGTATAGATACTAATGTTTATGTTGCAAGGAGAAAGATATTTATTTTGCAAGGAACATAGCAAGTTGGAAGAACACAAGAAGGCCTCCAAAAGCTCTCAAGAAAAGTTGGAAGAAAGCTACAGTTTATTGGCCCAAGTCTCAAGTTCAAAGGATTCAAATTGGAGGAGCAAATTCAAAGGAAAATTCAAAAGAATAGTCTTCGAGTCGACTCCTGAGGAATTCGAGTCGACTCCGATGCTTGTCGAGTCAACTCCAGAGTAGAACGAGTCGACTCCAGGGTGTAACAGGCAGAAAAGTCAGAGAGCGATTTTCGACCCTGAGATTCGAGTCGACTCCTGTGGAACACGAGTCGACTCCAATGGTTGGCGGGTCGACTCCAAAGAAAGCGAGAGTCGACTCTCAGTGGAACACAAAGAAAAAGTCAGAGGGCAGTTTTCGGACTCTGAGATTCGAGTCGACTCCCAGACAGCTCGAGTCGACTCCAAGGCAGCACTACACCAAAATGGCAGAAGGCTGTGTTTCTGAAACTGAGAGCCGAGTCGACTCCGGAACAGTTCGAGTCGACTCCAAGACCAGACGAGCCAAAATACAGAGGATCGGGAGTTCGGGCTCTGAGATTCGAGTCGACTCCCAGGACAGTCGAGTCGACTCGAGTGGACAAAATTCAAAATTGGATCCACGGACTTCAGTGGATGAGCCGACTCCGAAAATGCCAAGTCAGCTCCAGATGTTGGCGAGTCGACTCCGGGTTAAGTCGAGTCGACTCCCAGTCGAAGCAAGCACATTAATTCAAATTTGGAACAGTGGCCGAGTCGTCTCCAGTAAAGCACGAGTCGACTCCTGCAACAGGCGAGTCGACTCCAGATCGCGCGAGTCGACTCCGATCCCAACGGTAATATTGTCAGGAGGAGCAGACTGTGTCCAACGGCTCTATTTTTGTCTCTAACGGCTATATTCTTGCTTCCAAGCCATCTAAAGCTATAAAAAACAAGAGGAGAGCTAGGGGAGAAGGCATGAAAGTGGGAGAGAACATTTAGGAAAGAGATTCCAAAGAGATTACAAGGGAAATCTCCCATAAGCACAAAAGGGCCATCCAAAGCGTAATAGAGAGAAGAAGAGCATCCAAGAGAATCCCAAAGCTTCCTCTCCATCCGTGTGCTGCGTCGGTGATCCTCTACTTCGTGCCAAATCAGAAGAGGGTCAAGTAAAGAAGAAGCCAAGCTCCTCCATCTTCAAAACTCGTTTGAGGGCTTCTCTTTACTCTATTTGATTATATTGTTATATTTGCTTGCTTAAGAAGCTTTGATTTGTTTTACACTTTGTTTTAATATCTTGTAACTTGATTCAATCAAGGGATTGATTCAAGGGGTTAAGGTTTGTTGGTGAGCCAAAGGGAAAACCAACGGTGTTAGGTTTGTTGGTGAGCCAAGGGTAAAACCAACGTGTGTAAGGGTTCGATTGTGATCCCGGAAAAACAATCGGGGAGGTTCTAGTCGGTGAGCCTGGGAAAACCGACCGAGTTCGTTGTGCGCTCGTAAAACAACAAGTTGGGTTGTGAGCTTGTAAAACAACCGGCTGTAATCTGTAGGATTATAGTGAAATTCCCAAGAGGTCTTGGGGAGTGGATGTAGGTGCTGGGATGCACCGAACCACTATATGTTTGTTGTGTTTGTAATGCTTCTTGTTATTGTCTAACTAACACACTTACTTACTTAGATAAATTGCTTGCTTAACTCTTATCCGCGCATCCTTTAGTTGCAAGCATATTCAATCAAGTCACATTCTATACATCAAACTGTTGCTAAGTTTAACTTTCACTGTGCATCTATACAACTTAGCATAATTAATCAAAAAGTTTCAGAAATAGCTTAAAAGTTTTAAAAGACCCAATTCACCCCCCCTCTTGGGTTGTATCTACTGGGCAACAAGTGGTATCAGAGCAGGTGCTCAAATATTATTTGTAGTCTTAACCGACTAGAGCCAAAGATCATGACAACTCAAATAGATAGTTTTCTAGGAGAAGGACAATCAATTGATACACCTCCACTATTTAATGGCATAAACTATACACATTGGAAAATACGCATGCGGATTTTTATACAATCACTTGATTATAATTTATGGAGCATTATAGTCAATGGAACACACACAAACACTAGTCATAATGAGAAAATGGTTCAACAAAATTCAAAAGCCATGAACCTATTATATTGTGCACTAGATAGGAATGAGTTTAATTGCATATCTTCCTGCATGACTGCTAAAGAAATATGGAATATGCTTGAAGACAAATATGAATGCACTAACAAATCTGAAACATCATGTGTAGAACAAGAGCAGTATCATATTGCAAATCCATACTTCGTGGCACAAGAGGTACATGCTGAAACTGAAAGCAATTTTACATTTGATGAACTCCATGATGCCTTTTCTGATTTGTATTTAGAATATAAGAAACTTATTTGTAAGAACAAGAACTTGAAGAATGAAAATCAAATTCTAATAGATGAAAAACTGAAACTAACTAGTAAAATTGAAATCTTAGTTAAAGAAAATCAAGAACTAAATCAAAGAGATCAACTTCTCACTGAAAGTCAAGATAAACTTAAGAAAAACAATGAATTACTTTCAGAAGATAACAGAAGATTAACTAAAGAAGTTGACAAATTAAAACCTATTGTTGAACGATTTTCCTTCAGCTCTGAAAAATTGAACCTAATGATAAATAATCAAAGAGCTGAATTTGATAAAGTTGAATTAGGATATCAACCTTGGTACACCCAAAAATCTTTTAAGAATATGGTTGTTAAAACAGTTTTTAATTATTCTAAAATAGATTCTTATAATACTGATAAACAAAAGCTAAGTAAAATCTCTTCTGTTGTTCCTAAATCTATACATTACAAATTTGATGAACCTAAAAGGCAAAAACAGAAAACTGAAGGTTTATCTACTACTTATGTTAGATCTATATTTAAATTCAACAAGAGGATACAGAAATACATCCCTTGTAATCCTAAAATCTTTAAATTTATGGACAAAATAGCTATTAAGAAAATATGGATTCCAAGAGGAACAATTATAGCTAACCTACAAGGACCCAAAAGAGCTTGGGTTCCTAAGTTGAAAATATGATTATTTTTCAGCAAGCATGTGTAGCTATCCAAGGTTCTAATGAAAGATGTTATCTAAACAAAGGGTGCTCTAGACATGTGTTAAAGAATTGAATTTAAAATGTAATTAAGAAGAATGATTTAAATAAAAGAAAGAATGAAATAAGTAATTCTTACATCTTCTCGTATTGAAATTACTTTATTAGTTGATTAAAACATAACTTGCAAGTATTAATCATTTTTGTGATATAAGTGATATTTTTTTTTGGTATGAAAAGAAAATATATTCAAATCACTTCATTTTATAGTATGCTCCACTCACTATTGGATAAGTTGCTAAATGATTAATTAATTTATTAAAAATAACTCTATGAATTCTCTATATGCTTGATTAAGAATTTTTATCCATGGCATTATTTTTTATTGATCATAAATATGATAATGTGTACTTGGTATGCTTTTGAATATATGCACTATGAATACCAAGATTAAAGAAACCATCCTTGGCACATAGAATCAACTCATGCTAGTATGTACTTAATCTCAAAAGACCTTGCCATAGTCTTACTTAGATTATCTACTTAAAGGTCAAAGTTTTGCTATGCATGCTAACTAAGGAAACAAACAAAAATCATTTCTAAATCTAAAGATGTTGTTTCCATCTCTAAGTTTTCAAAAGCTTACATTGGATTTGTTCTTGGAAAATAAAACTGAAGTAATTTTCTGTATTTACTAAATCTTGTAAAAGCGTTTCAAATGAAAAAGGTTTCCAAACTGTGAAGATCATGGCACAGTGTTGAAAACCAAAATCCTGATTAAGGTTATACAGAAAATAATATTAAATTCAATTATTTCAGCTCCAAGGACATCATAAGTAAAATAGGATTAATAAAATTCTTGAAGAAATGAAAAAGACAATTATGTATGATAGTCATCTACTTAAGTAATTTTTAAAAGACTATCATCACTGCTTGTCATACATATGATTTCTATTAGATCTATTTTTGATGAAAATTTTGATCTTCTGAAAAATGAAAAATGAACCATTGCATATCTTTCATATTTTTCAGTCGTACATGTTATGCTTGATATGCTCTTATGAAAATAATGCCAAATCTGATAGAGATATGTCTATCCTTGGATATCATTCATCAAGCAATGCATATAGAATATTCAATGAAAAGTTTTTAGTTGCAAAAATATCAAGTCATTTTATTCTTTATGAGACTAATGATTTATTATTAAGATACTAAAATTAAATTATGTATGTATATGGTTAATATTTTACATATAACAATCTGAAAACTTGTTGATAATTATAACCAAATTAAATTTTTCAGAAATACACTTAATGAAGAAAAACTGATGACTACTAAAAGACTAAATCAAGAAAAGATGAAATAGATCTTGATTCTTGCATGATTAGAAGTAAAGATCACCATTATCATTTGCTTGCTTTATGAGCTTTATATTCTATCAAATGAATGCACTCCTAGGTACTTATTTTATTAAAGAAGATATATGTTAAATAACCACCATATTTGAAAACACTCATTACAAATATAATAAAGCAATATGTGATTTGAAACAAGCATCAAAAGCAGGATATAAAAGCTTAAGCAACCTTTTTGATATAAAGTAATAGTGATAATTCTTTGCATCAAAAAATGTGTGATATCTTACTTGCTCAAAGTATACATTAATGACATCATTCTTGGTTCTACTAATGGAGATTTATATGAAGATTTTACTTAGCTCATGTAAGGTGAGTTTGAAATATGTATGATGAACATCTCCTCTCAAACTCCAAATTAAGATAAACAAGAAAGGGGATCTTCATTGACCAAAGTTAGTCCACAAGAAAACTCTTATAGAAGATTGGCATGAAGAAGGTATGTCTATGACCCCATCTTGTAGAATTTGAAAAGGATGAGCAAAGTAGATCTATTGTTTTAAAGCTGTATTGAAGCATGATAGAATAATTATTTTATCATACAGCTAGTAGATCAGATTGTATGCTCATTATGTGACCTTATGCAAAGACTTCAATCTAACTTTAATGAATCATATTTTATTGATAACAAATAAATCATAATCAGAGTTTTGATAGAAACAACTGTTCAAGATAAAGTTGATTAAAACTTAGCTAACATGTCTTATTAATAATTATCTTAAGCAAATAGAATCTAAGCTCAATTGATTCTGAAAATAAAAAATTGATTTGACCTTGATAAATCTTTCTATTGCTTCACATGCTTGTCTTTGAACCTTCTTGGTTAATGAAACTATCTCTTATGTTCAAGTGACATGTGTTTGCTTATATTTGGCAATCTCTTGAGTAAAATGACTCAACATTCAATTGTTGTCATATCTTACGATTGAATCACCTAGTTAAGAAATATGCTATATGAATGTTTTGTATCTTGAAGAAACTAATGACTTTCCTTCAAGAAAGAAAAGAATTTTGTTAATAATGCAGGATCCTTGAGCAAGAAAATGAGAGATTTCAACTTGAAGGATATCTCCATGTAAGATACAATAAACATTCACCTGCAAACAAGAGAGAGGACCTTCTTCAGCCAAAAGTTCATACATAAGAAATCTAGTAGATATTTGACTGAAGAATGCAGAATGAATTGGTAATTCTAGATACTTCTCTCATAAATTAATTGAGCAAAGTCAATAACTTAAATCTTATTATGGCATGATTAAATTCTTTAATTATTAATTTTTGATATCATGTCTATATATGTATTGACTGACTTATACTTTTAGAAACTGTTTCATGGTTTGCCCAAACTAAATTATTTCTTTGCCTATATCATAACCATGAAATACACAAGTATATGCTTAAAATTTTGATGTAAAATAACTTGTGAGAAGTTATGAATCCTTGAGCACAATGAAAATGTTGTTTGCATGATATACATCTATATGATACATAAGATTATTTCTTTATTCTGCTCTTTCATGTAAATTACTTGAGAATAACAAAAAGAGAGAGAGATAAAGAAAAGAAAATGGATATTATTCAAGAGATGTAAGATTTAAGCAAAGGCAAATACTCCAATCTTAAGAAAAAGCAAAACAAGCATAATATATTCGGTACATTTGGAAGGGATAAAATTCGTAATTAATTACACTGAAACAGGGAGAGTTTGAAGTAAACTTTATAAATTTTCTATATTGCTCATCATAGGGATGGTGCCAATGGGGAGGCTAGTGGTAGTACCCGGCACTATTTGACCCAACTATTCGGTGTAGGGCATATTAGGGACGGCACAAGAGGGAGGCTAGTGGTAGTACCTCGTGCCCCTTCCCAACTCCGCCGGATAGGGAGCAAATAGAGTATAGAGCATAAGAAAATAAAAATGAAAGACAAAGTAAATGAAAATATATAAGAAGAATAAATTCGAATTGTTAGTCACTTGGAAACATACCCTAAGGATGAAATCAGTGCAAGATTATAATTAAATAGGGGAAGTTTAAAAAAAAAAAATGACTTTGATCCTTGACATGCTTATTCTTATTATTTTAATGCATGACTTAACACTTAATATATTTTGCATATGGTATGATGTCTTGGTTTATGGGTTCTCAATATTTTACAATACTTCATGCTTGGATAATTTGATTGAATGTTAGGAATACTACATAAATTTTTTATTTTGGTGTCACTGAAAAGAAATTTCAGATTTGTCGTTCACAATCATCGTTAAAAATCTGAAAGTTGAATAAATTTGTAAAAAGGAGTAGAGAAGAATATCTCTATTTAGGCAAAATGAATTGAGTCTATTTTATCCTTCAACTTGCCTAAATTTGGTATATAATGTTCTAATTCGTACCAAAACTCAACATTTAATACAAAGATTCTGAATATGCTCTTATATGTTTGAAATATGTGTTTTCAATCGTAATGATTTAAGATGAGCTACAATGTGGAAGATCCATATCTCAAATTATGACTTTGAAAGCCTCTATTGAAAATCCTATGTAATTCAGAATCTGATTTTGTATAAAAGCTTAAACTCCATATGATTTCTAAATAAAATCTTAATTTAAGAGAAACAGAATTAATTTTGATACCTAGGTTGATTGCTCCGATACGCATCCGAAACATATCATTTCTTATCTTCAAAGTATACTAATATTGATCCAAATGATGTGTCTTACGATGATCTTGATTGCAAGCAAATATTTTTTAAATAAATGACTTTATTTTAATATTTAAAAATTTTTACTGAACTTCATGTATACATTGCTGAAAAACTGTGATTAAGAAATTGAGTTCTATAAATACACATACCTCAAGGATCATCTATATGTTTTTCTCTCCTACATTCTTAAAGACTATCATTAGAATATATATATATATAGTGAATAATCTTAAAGCTAGAAATATTTCAGCTCACTCAAATGACTCTTAAAAGAAAGAAAATGTAAATGCTTTTGAAAGAAACTGAGCTTCAAATGAATCATTTTCTGATTAATATTTCTATACATTTTCTCTAAGATTAGGAGAAAGCATAACTTGTTCTTAAAGGATTAAAAAGAGTGATTACTATAAATTTTGAATAATTCTAGATCACTCTACATTCTTGATGTCATAATGTTTCAGTTTTATTCACATTTGTCATTAAAATCTGAAATTCAACAAAAGAAAAGAATGATTAAAGAAGTATGCATCTTTTGAGGGGGAGCTTTAGATATTCAGTATCTTATCCTAAAGTTACTTCAATTTGATGCATACCTTGAATTTTATGGATTGATTTTGATGAACCTCCTTATATTGCAAGACATGCTTTAATTACCTTGAGATGAGTTCTATAAAGGTTGTCTTATCTCAAACCTTGAGTCTTATGAAAATAAGCTGAAACTTATAGAAAATATATTTTTGAGATTGATCATTTTATTGAACATTATCTTCAAATTCTAAACTCTTAAATAGAATGATCACTTGAGGGGGAGAAAGAAAATTTCAGAAGGAGAGGTTTTATGGAACTTAATCGCGTATATCTATAACTAAAGGAGAGAGGAAGAATACTAAATGAAAAGTGATCCTAATGCTCTCCAATGTTTATCATCTGAAATTTAAATCTGAAAATTTTTACGATACACCTTGAGGCTTGTTATTTTGGTTAGTATATCCTATGCATCAATCATGAACCAAATTACAATCCAAATAGTTGATCTTAAGAGCCTCTAATTTAATGAAAAAGGAGGAGAATAACGTGTTAAATTCTCTTGAGTATCTCTTAGAAAATCTATTTTGAAATTCACTAATGAGTCCAAATTGGCTTACTCTTTAGAACTTCAATTTTGTGCCAATTCATATCTCTATATATGTATCAAATTGTGCTTATTTTATAAAAGAATGAAAGAAAGTTTGTAAATGAACTCTAGATGTATCAAAAACTGCATGAATTCATATTTTGGTATTTTGTGCCCCAATGCTCTTATAATCATTAAAAAACTTTGAAGTCATTAAGAATTAATGATCCAACATGATGATATGTCTTTCAAATATATAAGTTTTGATCTTTTATTCACTCTCATGTTGATAAAATACTTAATAGATTGGGCAAAAGGTCTTAAATGAACAAGCTTTCATACTTAGTGAAGAGAGGTTAGATTTTCACTCATGTCTTTCCTTGAATATCATTCGTGGTACTTCTTGAATTAACTTAAGAAAGATTCCACCTACACTTGATTAGAAAACTATCTATGGTATCAAATTAGAAAACTTTTTGAAATCACATTCGATGTGTTCTGCTCTGAAATTATCTTAATTGGCTCTGATCTATGCTTCTTAATCTGATTCTAACATTCAAATCAGAGTACAAAAAGGGAAAGAAATATTTGAGTATTCTGATCTTTGTGCTTAATGTTTCACTATCTTTTTGATGCTGTCAAAAAGGGGGAGAAATATCTAAGTATATGCTCATACAAATCAGCTTAAAATTGAAATATGTTGATTGTGTTAAGCTGATCATGAAGTATGTTTTAAAAATATATGTATATGTTTTGTACTTCATGCAACTTTGCTAGGTATTACTTCTAGAAAACAATATCTTTTATATTGCATATACTCCAAGTTTTGTCATCATCAAAAAGGGGGAGACTGATGACCCAAAGATTGACTCATAGATTGATTTTGATGATCACAAAACCTTGAAGTATAGATACTAATGTTTATGTTGCAAGGAGAAAGATATTTATTTTGCAAGGAACATAGCAAGTTGGAAGAACACAAGAAGGCCTCCAAAAGCTCTCAAGAAAAGTTGGAAGAAAGCTACAATTTATTGGCCCAAGTCTCAAGTTCAAAGGATTCAAATTGGAGGAGCAAATTCAAAGGAAAATTCAAAAGAATAGTCTTCGAGTCGACTCCTGAGGAATTCGAGTCGACTCCGATGCTTGTCGAGTCAACTCCAGAGTAGAACGAGTCGACTCCAGGGTGTAACAGGCAGAAAAGTCAGAGAGCGATTTTCGACCCTGAGATTCGAGTCGACTCCTGTGGAACACGAGTCGACTCCAATGGTTGGCGGGTCGACTCCAAAGAAAGCGAGAGTCGACTCTCAGTGGAACACAAAGAAAAAGTCAGAGGGCAGTTTTCGGACTCTGAGATTCGAGTCGACTCCCAGACAGCTCGAGTCGACTCCAAGGCAGCACTACACCAAAATGGCAGAAGGCTGTGTTTCTGAAACTGAGAGCCGAGTCGACTCCGGAACAGTTCGAGTCGACTCCAAGACCAGACGAGCCAAAATACAGAGGATCGGGAGTTCGGGCTCTGAGATTCGAGTCGACTCCCAGGACAGTCGAGTCGACTCGAGTGGACAAAATTCAAAATTGGATCCACGGACTTCAGTGGATGAGCCGACTCCGAAAATGCCAAGTCAGCTCCAGATGTTGGCGAGTCGACTCCGGGTTAAGTCGAGTCGACTCCCAGTCGAAGCAAGCACATTAATTCAAATTTGGAACAGTGGCCGAGTCGTCTCCAGTAAAGCACGAGTCGACTCCTGCAACAGGCGAGTCGACTCCAGATCGCGCGAGTCGACTCCGATCCCAACGGTAATATTGTCAGGAGGAGCAGACTGTGTCCAACGGCTCTATTTTTGTCTCTAACGGCTATATTCTTGCTTCCAAGCCATCTAAAGCTATAAAAAACAAGAGGAGAGCTAGGGGAGAAGGCATGAAAGTGGGAGAGAACATTTAGGAAAGAGATTCCAAAGAGATTACAAGGGAAATCTCCCATAAGCACAAAAGGGCCATCCAAAGCGTAATAGAGAGAAGAAGAGCATCCAAGAGAATCCCAAAGCTTCCTCTCCATCTGTGTGCTGCGTCGGTGATCCTCTACTTCGTGCCAAATCAGAAGAGGGTCAAGTAAAGAAGAAGCCAAGCTCCTCCATCTTCAAAACTCGTTTGAGGGCTTCTCTTTACTCTATTTGATTATATTGTTATATTTGCTTGCTTAAGAAGCTTTGATTTGTTTTACACTTTGTTTTAATATCTTGTAACTTGATTCAATCAAGGGATTGATTCAAGGGGTTAAGGTTTGTTGGTGAGCCAAAGGGAAAACCAACGGTGTTAGGTTTGTTGGTGAGCCAAGGGTAAAACCAACGTGTGTAAGGGTTCGATTGTGATCCCGGAAAAACAATCGGGGAGGTTCTAGTCGGTGAGCCTGGAAAAACCGACTGAGTTCGTTGTGCGCTCGTAAAACAACAAGTTGGGTTGTGAGCTTGTAAAACAACCGGCTGTAATCTGTAGGATTATAGTGAAATTCCCAAGAGGTCTTGGGGAGTGGATGTAGGTGCTGGGATGCACCGAACCACTATATGTTTGTTGTGTTTGTAATGCTTCTTGTTATTGTCTAACTAACACACTTACTTACTTAGATAAATTGCTTGCTTAACTCTTATCCGCGCATCCTTTAGTTGCAAGCATATTCAATCAAGTCACATTCTATACATCAAACTGTTGCTAAGTTTAACTTTCACTGTGCATCTATACAACTTAGCATAATTAATCAAAAAGTTTCAGAAATAGCTTAAAAGTTTTAAAAGACCCAATTCACCCCCCCTCTTGGGTTGTATCTACTGGGCAACAAGTGTAAAACCAACGTGTGTAAGGGTTCGATTGTGATCCCGGGAAAACAATCGGGGAGGTTCTAGTCGGTGAGCCTGGGAAAACCGACCGAGTTCGTTGTGAGCTCGTAAAACAACAAGTTTGGTTGTGAGCTTGGAAAACAACCGGCTGTAAAGGGGGTTATAGTGAATTCCCAAGTGAGACTTGGGGAGTGGACGTAGGAGCAAGGGTTAGCTCCGAACCACTATAAAACTTTGTGTTTGTGATTGCTTGTCTCTATTCTTCTTCCTCTCATAACACTCACAGCACTTAGTAATTAATTAAATAACTTGCAATAGTTTTTAATTAATCATCCATAACGATTTAAATTATCTAAATCATTTTAAAACCCAATTCACCCCCCCCCCTCTTGGGTTGTCTATCTGGGCAACAAGGTCGTTGAGGTGTTTCTGTGTTAGACAGTTCTTCTGCTTATTGTGGATGCGGGCGAAGGTGAACCAGTTGTGTTCACAGTCACTCAAGAAGACCGTCTGGAAGAGGATCTGGATAGCTAGCTGCTTAGGAGTTCTAGCGGACAAACCAAATTGAATCCACCATTCAACTACAAAAATATGAAAGAAAATTATATATAAAGTATTATATTAGTAATACTTATGATAACTGTTGAGACTCCAAAGTTGTCGGTGTCTTCTCTAAATATTTTGGTCGGTGAAAAGGACCCATGTATGGTTATAAATATATCTGGTGATGGTTTGGGTTGTCTCTCTTGTCCATCAATATGAGGTCGATACGTGCAGCACATGGAGTTCAGAAAATATGTAATCGCCGCTCCATCAAGATATCTCCAGAGGCTTTATATTGTGGCTCATTATCATTGATGACTTGTACAATATTCTCCTCTCCTACCTGATCAATCACCTCCTCCATCAATATGAGGATGTACATGGCGTCGTGCACCTGATCGGAAGCATCAACCGACTTATGGAAAGTCTTCATATCCCAATATATCAAGAAGTTGATAATGCTCCGCCTGGTAGGACTGGTCCGACTATCACACATCACTTTCAGTCCATATGTGGGCCACTTGCTCTTGTATGAGGCAACCACTTCTCTAACTCATTATTATTATTAAAAAGCTCACTGTAAATGTTCTTTGGTTTTAGAGGATCTACACCGGGACCGACAACTTGTATGGTAGAAATGGTATACCTATAGTATGTATTGCGCGCGCAGGACGCTGTCGGGCGCGCGCAGGCCGATGTCGGGCGGACGCGCGACTTGCGGCGAGGTTCGCTGAACCGAACCTCGCCAGGGGTGCTGGCGGGTCAAGCGGGCGCGCGGGCGGGCGCGCGCGGGTGCGCATCTGCCACATTCGCTGGGATGCGGCTAAAGTAGAATTAGGATCCAATAGTTCGCCACATATTCTTGTTCTTATCATTCTTTAGCATTGTGTCTATCCTCTGTTGCTTTGAATTTTGCTAGAAAGGCATGTGGATCTAAATTATGGATGGTGGCTCCTAGTGGAATCTCCTTGAAGGATTTTCTTTTGCTACAAAAAGCCTCCAGCATAGATACAATACGGCTACCGCCTCTACTGACGACCTTTCTAGCTAAGCAGGTTCTTCTGAACTCTGGATCTGTCTTGCTGCTCATAGAATTGGAGCTTGACTTATAGTACGAGGGCCCAAATCGAGCCTTATGCTTGGCTACTTTATCCTGCTGCCGCTGATCATCTAGACTTGCCTGAATGGCAGTCTAGATTTGTGCCTCGACATTTGGACTTAATGCCTCCTCTGACTCTCTGGAGTGACGGGAAGATGGCTCTACCGCTCGACGGTCCACCTTCGTCTTGGCAATCCTCTTCTAAGCTGCTTTGAAATCAACAAAGTGCTTCTTCATCAACTACCAAACCTTCTATGGGCATTTTCGGCGCAAATATGTTAGAGTGATCATCAGCTAAGTACTGCTTCAACCTAGTTGTCCCTCCTTCCTTGAACTCAATGTTGCACTAGTTGCACTTCTAGTGGTGCCAACCCGAGAGCATTTGATGCAGGAGCATAAACTCAAGCCTGGAGCGTGCGTGGAGATTGAGTCCCCTCCTTGGGTGAGTACCAAATTACATCGGGTCCACAACGTTCCAGTACCGAATTACAGTGGGTCTAAGATTTTCAACACCTAGTTACATTGGGTTCGAGTGTTTCAACGCCCAATTACATTGAGTCCTAGTGGCATTGAAGAGTCCTAAATAATTTGGAGTCTTTGTAATGGGTCCATGTGTCGTGTAAAGGAGTCTTAGCTGATTTGGACTCTTAGTCATGTGTCAATTAAATAGTTCAAGTTGATTAGGAGTCTTGAGTTTAGGAGTTTGGGTCCCAACACTATGAAACCACATTGAGTCCATGGCATTGAAGAGTCCTTTAGTAATTAGGGGTTTGTCTATTTGGTCTATGTGGCGTTGGAAAAGAGTCCTAGCTGATTTGGACTCTATTCCATGCACTATAAGGAGTCCTAGTTATTTGGGAGTTTTAGTTAGTTTAGTGGATTTCGTTAGTTGATTTCGTCAATAGATTTATCAAATGATTGATTAGATTTAAAAGAGTCCATATTTAGTATGGAGTCCTAAAATTCTGGTTGGAAGAGTTCTTATTTTTCTAACCTCTTACTTTATATAAAGGGGAGGTTGAAGAATAAAATTTAAAGATAGATTGATTTGAGTTTAGAAAAAAAATTGAGAGTGATTCTCTGTTTCCTTGGAGTGCGACGCTCCATCCTTTATCCTTGGTGAGACGCCAAGCTTTGGAAGAAGTTGGTGAAGGTGCGACTCCTCTTTCACGCCAACCCTTGAAGAGTTTGAGTAGAGGTGAGACTCTTCAGCCCATCCTTTTTAGTTATTCTTTTCTTATCACGCCAATCTTTCATTCTCACGTTACCTTAATTAAGAGTCCTAGTAAGAGGACTCCTCCCTTTTCTTACGCCATCTTAGTATTTTTTCTCTCGCCATATTGCTTCCTCACGCCAACCCTAGAGTCCTAATTCCTTTAGAACTCCTAATCCCTAGCCAACCACAAGTCCTTCATGTCCTAACCCAATCCCATGAGTTCAAGCCCACTTCCTATTGCATCCACAATCCATTAGCAATTTCTACATACGGTTGAGTCAATCCACACCCAATTGAACCCATGTGAATCCCAATTAGCCTTCATCCCATCATCTCCAAGTTTCAGCAACCTCCCATCCCCATCTGTGTCAGCATTTGCCTGTGATCTCAACTATTGTCACGCTCTCGCTCTTTCTTTTTTTCTTGATGGTGTTATTCCTACAGGTTTATCAAATATGTCATTTTATCAATTATTTAAAAATAGCAAAATTTTGTTACGATTAAGATAATATTTTTTACTTCAAAAAATATATCTGATTTATCTAATATTTATTACTAATTTTTTATATTTATTTATTTATTTATATATTTTTAATTTTTTAAATAAAAAAATACATTAAAATACTATAAATTCAGAAAATATGTTTTTTTACTTCAGAAAATACTTCTAAAAGATGTATTATGTACAACTAATTTTTCATAATTTTTGGTACTAATTATATATTTTTAATCAATTTTAAATTAAAAAAGTTTTTTTAAATATAAATATTTTAAAAAATTAATTTGAGTTTAGATTCATGTAGAACCCTACCATTAGTACCATGGATGCTACATATATTTTTTTAGGTCCGTGGGCATGTATCAAAGGATACTTATATTTTATTTTTTTAAAATTTAGGTCTGGGCCACTATGCGCATGATTGCATCAAAACTTAAATAAGTAGACACCAAATTAGTTGGAGAGTAGCTTGCAAGCCCTTAAATACACTTATGATTTTTCATTTTTTTGAATTTTATTTTATTTTATTTATTTTTTAATCCAAAAATATATTTTTAAATTTTAAAAATTATATATAATTTAAAAATTAATGATTTTTATGTCATTGTGTAGATTGTCCATAGATCTACAACATATCATAAAATCAAGCCAACATTTAAAATTTTGGCATGATCTCTTCTTATTTTGCAATTTTTAAAATATTTTTTGGCGTCCAAAAGATAAAGAAAGAAAATGAGAGGAGAGTGGAAGCATACCTTATTCTGTTAGGTTCCTAACTTATGTTTAAAACTAAAGGAAGAGGGGGGGAAGGGGGGTCGGTTCATAATTGATCCGACTCGGTGCGAAGCGGACCTATTCCTCACAGAACCGGCCAATTCGGACCGAGTCCGTGCGGTTCACGACCGATTTCGGCTGGTCTCTATCGGTTCGGGGCCGCTTCTAGCCGGTTCGGAGCCGGTTCTGAAAAAACAAGGTGAACCGACTCAGTCCCCCATTGGAACGGTTCGGTACTGGCCGAGCCGGTGGTTCGGGCCAGTTCGACAAACCTTGATCTTAAGGTATTTGGGGATGCATTATCTATTTATACTCATGCTCATGTGGTGGCATGAAATTGTATACTGACATGCAGCAACAAGAACGACCGATGCAATTTCTTACAAATTTGAACAAGTCCTATGCCCCTATTCGTAGCTGAATCCTCCTTGTGGACCCTTTGCCTTCAGTTACTAAGGCATACTCTTTAATCTTGCAAGAGGAGCATCAAATGAGTATACAGATCCCTCCTACCCTCGATGCCTATATTGTGGCTACCACTGAGCAAGCAACTCTTTGTCAATGTTTCTAGTCTTGTAGCTGCTGCAGTACAATGTCCTTCCTCCATGGGCTCTGATGCTTATTCTGGGCTACATCATCAATGACCTCACTATGATCATTGCAATAAAATAGGCCATACTCTTGCTCAGTGTTATGCTTTAAAAAGGTTCATCGTCCCAGTACCGGACCTCATATTGGTACTATACTAGCACAGTGTCGGTATGGTACGGTACGAATATTTTTCGGCATACTGAATGTCGGTATGCCTCCTATATCGGATACCGGTGCCGAACTGGTATGGTACGGTACACCCTGTACCATCCAATTCGGGCTGGTACGACGAACTATACTTTAATCGCTACCCAAAGAAAGTTGCTAATGTGATTCAAATACATCCCCATGAAAGTCAACTTGCATCAACATCTATAGCACAACCTCTCACTTATGATCAATACCAATAGCTACTTGTTCTATGCTCTAATAATAAAACATCACCTTCTGCCGGTTTAGCTAATGGTAAAGCCTCTTGTTTTGCCAATTTAGTTGGTATGCCTTCTTCTAACTCTCATTTAGATCTTTAGTGCAGAGGAATTTTGCCATATGCTAGGAATTCCATATGCTTTTGACTATCCGTGGCATTGGCATTTGGGACAGCTATCATGCTCTTGTTTTCTTTTCCTTGATAAGTCAAATAATGATGTCTGCTTCCAATGCACATCATTGTATTGTGTGCCCTTTGACAAAACAAACTAGACCACCCTTTTCTGTTAGGTCATTTTCTGCTTGTCCCAGTTGAATTGATTCATTGTAACATTTGGGGAACTTACTACATCTCATGTGATGCTGTGATTTTGCATGTTTTTCTCTCAAACAATGGCGCATGGTCCCTTTATCCATATTGTTTGAAGAAAAGACAGCTTTTGATTGTTAGCAACAAGGTTTGCTGTCTCGGTACTGGACCCCATACTGGTATAATACTAGCATTGTATCGGTACGGTATGGTACAAGGTCTTTTCGTTATACTAAGTATCGGTATGCCACCTGTACCAGTTACCAATACTGAATTGGTTCAGGCCGTATACTGACTTTGTTGAGGGCTACCTATCATTGCCTTTTTATTCTTAGTGGTTTATCTGATGAATTGGCTATTTTGTTTGCTCTCTCTCTCTCTCACACACACAAATACACACACATGCACACACACGCAAACACAATCAATCAGTTGGGAGTGGGATCTATAGAATGGCACACCATCTGTATTGATTTTTATGTGAAACAAGAGCCACAGAATGCTGAAATTTCTCAGTCTTATCCAATCTTTCCTAAACAATCTCTTTTAAATGCACAAATTTTTATCTCATATATCTGTCTTAGAAACTCCATTTGTGTCCCCTCCCTCCAAGTCTAGCAGTGTCTCCACTCTCTAAATTTTGAAAGTTGGTTGTGTATTTTCTTGCCTTTTCTGATGTATGTATCAAATTGAACACAATAGCAACAAACAACAGAATAACGAAAGACATAAATGAATCAAAAAATTTCTCTTCTCTTGCCTTTCTGGAAAGTTATTAGTATAATGAAAGCTTGTGTTTCATAAAATTGATTTTATAATATTTTTGATATATATCTCCGTTAGAAACATATTCTCTGCTACTTGCAAAAACGTGTTGCTGACACAAGATTTTGATGAATCAATTTTTAGTTAAATTTATTAATAGTGTTAAATTTTGATATATTGTTATATAATTGCATCTCTTTTATATGGATCTTTTAGCATAGTTTACATAAGCAATAGATAAATAAAATAATGAATAGTATTTATCTTTTCCATCCGCCCCTAGTATTTAATATAGTTTAAGGCAAATTTTCTGTTATGTCGCTAGAGTGCTTTGTCTTATGCATTATCTTCTTTATCTGACTTTTTTAGCTCTTAATCCAGGTCATTTGTGAATAATGTGTGGTACATTAAAATCCTTTCGCCGGAGGATGTTCTGAAAATGGGAAAGCAAGGAGTTGAGTCCTTCTTTTAATCCTCTTGGAGCTGATGGGATAAAAACTGGTACATGAATTTCTGGTGGTTTGTGTTTAAGTGTCATTAGGACCACCGTTACTTGAATATACTTTTTCTGATTTTTCTTAATGTTCATATTATAGTTATACTGTTGCGATAATAGAAACTTCCCTCAATGCCATTGATGCTCTGTTAGAGCACATTGAAACCAAATGATTGTCGCAAACATCTCTAAAAGAATAGGAATTGGAGACTTATTTGTTTCCATATTTTTCCATATTTCTGAAAATTGAATCTTAGTGGTTTGATAACATTAAATGTTCTCCTATTTGTTACTGCCATTATGATAATCATATATTTCTAACCATGGTCTGCTGAACCGACCTGTACCGGTCCGTTCAGCACGTAGCGGACCAGTACCGACTGGCACTGGTCCAGTACAGGGGTATAAAATGGTTCCGACCCAAATTGGGTCGGAACCGTTCGGTATATGATTTGTACTGGTGCGAACCGAGCCTATGAGCTCGAATCGGTGCGAGCCGGCTCGGTTCGCACCGGTTCGATGTTTAAAATTAGTGCTAAGCACTTTGAAAGTGCCCCTTTGTGCGGCACTTCGAAAGTGCCGCGCTGTAGTAAAATGTGGCACTTTTCAAAGTGCCACAGTGCCTCAACGGCTGGCTATAAAAGCCGAACAAATGTTAAAGCCAAATCCGTCCTTTAAAGTGTCGTTTTTAGAAGGAGCCATCAAGGAGGAGGAAAAGAAGAGAAAGGCAAAGACAAAGGCGTGAAAAAAATTTAGAAGGGTCGGAGAGTGTCGTTTTTCTTGAAGAAAAATTCAGCAAAAACTAAATAAGGTAAAATTTCTTTCCCCTACATTGTTTTTTTAATATTTCATTTAAATTGCTTAAAAAAATTAAGTCAAAAATTGCCAAAAAATAGGAAATGATTCAATGATTCCATTTCGTCTTGAATTTTTTATATGTTGTCGATATATGGATGATGTTAATGGTGACATTAACTTTTGTTTTTACAGAATTTATATAATTTATAATTTAATTAAAAAATTAAAAAATTAATTTTTAATTACAAAAAAATAGCAATTGAAAAAAAATTAATGTGGTCATAGGAATGGAGCCATCAAGGAGAGGGCAACCCCAAGAGTGTAATATTGGCTGGGAGCATGGGAAGATGCTTAGTGAACGGCACCAGTTTCAGTGCAATTATTGCCACAAGTGCTTCAAGGGAGGAGGGGTAACCAGATTAAAGCAGCACTTAGCCGGTAATTCTCGTGAGATATCTGCTCGGAGTGCCCACCGAGCACCCGTCAGCTGATGAGAAAAAACCTCGCTGAGATCAAAGCAACCAAGGATAGGGCTGCCAAGCAGAAAGCGGAGGTGGAATGCCAAGCTGCAGAAGCACCTTCCTATCACTTGATGGAGTCACAAGAGGTTGAGGGTCCAGATGAGGAGGCACAGATCCAGGCTGCCATGCGGGCGAGTCTGGATGATCGGTGGCAGCAGGAGGAGGTGGCGAGGCATCGGGCTCGATTTGGGCCCTCGTTTTTTGAGTCGGGCGCCGGTTCTGGTGGAAGCAGACAAGATCTAGAGTTTCAAAAGACAACTTCAGTCAGGAAGGGCGAGGGCAGAGGACGTAACCGGATTGCATCTACCCTAGGTGGTTTTGGTGGCCGAAAGAAGTCTTCCGGAGGGATTCCACCAGGTGCATCAATCCATGATGTAGATCCGCATGCCTTTCCCAAGAGAGATTCGAAGCAGCAAAGGGTAGACACAATGTGGAAGGAGAAAAAGAAGGATATGTGGCGAGCTATTGGATCCTGGTTCCACTTCAGCCACATTCCAGCGAATGCTGCAGACAATACATACTACAAGTCTGCCATTTCTGCCATACAGTCTGCCGGTCTTGGTGTCGATCCTCCAGGCCCGAAGGACATCTATGGTAAGCTTCTTGACAACAATAAGGAGGAGCTACAGAATTGGATTGGCTCATATAAGAGCAAGTGGCCCACATATGGGCTCACTCTGATGTGTGATGGTTGGACCGGTCCAACAAAGCGGGTCATCATCAACTTTCTGACATACTGTGATAAGAATACATTCTTCCATAAGTCAGTTGATGCTTCGGATAAGATGCACAACGCCTCATACATCCTCAGACTTATGGAGGAGGTGATTGATCGGATTGGAGATGAGAATATCGTGCAGGTCGTCACTGATAACGGGCTGCAATATAAGTTGGCCGGGCAGGTCTTGATGGAGCAGCGACCACAAATTTTCTGGACCCCATGTGCTGCACATTGCATCGACCTCATCCTGATGGACATTGAAAAGATCCGTAGGGTGCAACATACGGTGGAGATAGCCCAACGCATCACCAGGTATATTTATAGCCATACTTGGGTTCTTTCATTAATGAGAAAGTATGCATGGGGAGAAATTCTTAGACCAGGAGTCACACGGTTTGCTACGAATTACATTGCACTTGATAGCCTTATCGAGAAGAAAGGAGCCCTACGTCAGATGTTTGTCAGTTCCGAGTGGCAGAAAAGTAGATATGCCCAGGCCAACACTGAAGAAAGCAGGATGGAAGACTTGGTAAGCAGGCAGTCATTCTGGCAGCGGGCCAATGCGATAGTCAAGGCTATCAAACCATTATATGAAGTGCTGCGGGCCATGGATAGCGAGAGGTACCCCCAGATGGATTTTTTGTATCACATGATGGAGAAGGCAAAGGCTCAGATCATGGAGGCAGATATAGCCCATGCCCAGGAGTACATCGACAACATTGAGCGGCGGTGGGGAGCCTAAATGGGTAGGAAATTGCATCTAGCAGATAAGCGATAATAGTGATAATTATACTGATTGATATATTTGTATAATTATACTAAGATGGTGTCATCTATATACAGCATACTACCTGAATCTCCGGTTTCAGTACGAGAGTGGAATTGGTATGGATGATGAACTTCTTCATGCTCTGCGTAATGTTATTTATAAGATGGAGCCTGATCCAGAAGTCGCCGCGTCATGTATAGAAGAGGTAACTATGATTTAGTAGCATACGTAAATATATCGGATTTTATATTATTGACATACTACAACAAGCTTCTTTTTACAGACCAAATTATTTAGAGAGGGCAGCCACAGCTTTGGACAGCGACCAGCTGTCGTGAGCAAGACAACTATGAATCCAGGTACAATACAAATCTGCAAGACATTTTTGCAGCTGAATTATTTTCAACTATGAGGCCATCATATATGTAAAATGTAATTATCTTCAATATTTTTGCAGCTGAAAGGTGGTTTCATTTTGGCGGATCCGCAAAAAATCTTAAACGGATAGCTATCCGGATCCTCTCCCAAACGGTCTTCTCGAGTGGCTGTGAGCGCAACTGGTCCACCTTCGCCCTCATCCACAGCAAACAGAGGAACCGTTTGATACAAAAGCGCCTCAACGATATAGTTTATGTGTGAGGATCTGTGCGGGCGTGTGTTTAGTCCCACATTGGTTATTCGCTGGGTAGATCTTGGGTATTTATACAGGATCAAGGAACCCAAATAGTAACTTCCGGCTAGCCATTTTGGGTGAGATCCTGAGTTGTTACAAATGGTATCAGAGCGGACCCGACTCATAACTTATGTGGACTAGGGGACACTGCAGCACGGATCCATTGAGGTTGACCACGGATCGATCGTGGTGTTTGTGATTAGATTTAAATGGATTTGAACCCATAGCCTGACGAGGACGTCAGAGTTTGAACAGGAAAAGTATGTGAGGACCCGTGCGGGCGTGTGTTTAGTCCCACATCGGTTATTCGCTGGGTAGATCTTGGGTACTTATACAGGATCAAGGAACCCAAATAATACCTTCCGGCCATTTTGGGTGAGGTCCTGGGTTGTTACAAATGGTATCAGAGCCGACCCGGCCCATAGCCTATGGGACTAGGGGACACTGCAGCACGGATCCATTGGGGCTGACTACGGGCCAATCGTGGTGTTTGTGATTAGATTTGAATAGATTTGAACCCTTAGCCTGACGAGGACGTCAGGACTTGAACGGGGGGAGTATGTGAGGATCCGTGCGGGTGTGTGTTTAGTCCCACATCGGTTATTTGCTGGGTAGATCTTGGGTATTTATACAGGATCAATGAACCCAAATAATAACTTCCGGCTAGCCATTTTGGGTGAGGTCCTGGGTCGTTACAACTATGCAGGGTCTAAAGGAAAGTAGGAGGCTGGCGGAAGGTGCAGTAACCCTTCGGGTTGGCAATGGGGCAAGAGTTGCTGCTGTAGCTGTGGGCACCTATCCTCTGCGATTACCGTTTGGATTTAGTTTATTGCTTAGAGACTGTTATTATATCCCTGCTGCTAGTAGGAATTTGATTTCTGTTTCATATTTAGCACAGGATGGTCATGTTTTGATCTTTGACAAAGACTGCTGTTCTATTTATTTTAGAAATAAATTAGTTGCATGAGGTTTCATGATTGACAGTCTCTATCACTTGCATGTTGATGTGTCAGTGAATGTGTCTGAGCAAGTAGTGAGTGCCATAGGATCTAAAAGATCCAGAGATGAGATAAACCAGAAGTATTTGTGGCACCTCAGGCTTGGCCATATTGGAGAGGACAGAATGAACAAAATGGAGAAAGATGGGCTTCTCGGCCCATTGACTTCTGAGTCATATCCAGTTTGTGAGTCCTGTCTTCAAGGAAAAATGGCTAGATTTCCTTTTGTAGGACATGGGGAGAGGACCACTGAAATACTTACCCTGGTACATACTGATGTGTGTGGCCCATTTGATGTGTCAGCCAAGGGTCGTTATTCGTACTTTATTACCTTTACCGATGACTATTCACGATATGGGTATGTGTATCTTATGAGATACAAATCTGAGTCTTTTGAAAAGTTCAAAGAGTTCAGAAATGAAGTAAAAAACAGACTGAAAAAATCCTTAAGGTTCTTCGATCAGATCGAGAAGGAGAATACCTTAGTGGGAAATTCTGGGACTATCTCAAGGAGAATGGCATAGTCTCACAATGGACGCCTCCAGGAACACCTCAACTCAACAGGGTGTCAGAAAGGAGAAATCAGACTATATTGGATATGGTCAGATCCATGATGAGCTTCACTGATCTACCTATGTTTCTTTGGGGAGATGCCTTATTATCCGCAATTTACTTATTGAATAGAGTTCCCTCTAAATCCGTTCCTACCACACCGTATGAGATATGACATGGTAAGAAGTCGAGTCTTGGTCATCTCAAGATTTGGGGATGTCCTGCCCACGTCAAACGACAACAGGCGGATAAGTTAGAGCCTAGGACCATAAGTGCTCGTTTCATTGGATATCCTAAAGAGTCATTAGGATACAATTATTACATCTCAGAGGATCACAATGTGAGCCGACATGCCGTCTTCCTGGAAAACCAGTTTATCCTTGATAGAGGCAGTGGGAGAAAAATTGAGCTTGAAGAGAGAGTCTCTGAAAAGCAACGAGTCATGGATCTTATAGAACCTATTCACATAGAGCCAGTACACATAGTACCTCCTCCACCTCGTAGATCTAGTAGGGTCTCCCATCCTCTCGATAGATACTTAGGTATACTAGTAGAGGACACCGAGGAAATGTTCCTCATGGGAGATAGGGAACATATACAGGATCCCAATACCTACAACGAGGCGATATCTGATATCGATTCCGAAATATGGCTGGAAGCCATGAAGTCAGAGATAGACTCCATGTATTCCAACCAAGTCTAGACTTTAGTAGATCCACCAGAAGGTATAGTACCTATTGGGTGCAAATGGATCTATAAAAGAAAGATAGGTTCGGATGGAAAGGTAGAGACCTATAAGGCAAGGCTAGTGGCGAAAGGGTATAGTCAGCGCGAAGGCATTGACTATCAGGAGATCTTTTCACCTGTAGCCATGCTAAAATCCATTCGAACATTGCTTGCCATTGCAGCATTTCATGATTATGAAATATGGCAGATGGATGTGAAAACTGCTTTCCTGAATGGATATCTTGATGAAGATATCTATATGGAGCAGCCTTTGGGTTTCACTTCCAGTGGAGATCACAAGGTCTGCAAGCTGCAAAGGTCCATCTATGGACTGAAGCAAGCATCTCGGAGTTGGAACACTCATTTCAATGATGCGATCAAATCATTTGATTTCATCAAGAACGAAGAGGAACCGTGTGTTTACAAGAAGGTTAGTGGGAGTGCTGTCGTGTTCCTCGTATTGTACGTAGATGACATCCTCTTGATTGGGAATGATGTTCCCATGCTAACCTCGGTCAAGGTTTGGTTGTCAAAAGAGTTATCCATGAAAGATCTTGGGGAAGCATCCTATATTTTGGGATTAAGGTCTATAGAGATAGATCTAAGAGGTTGCTTGGCCTAGCACAGAAGATGTACATAGAGGAGGTACTGAAGAGATTCAGTATGGAAAACTCCAAGAGGGGTCTATTACCCCTAAGGCATGGGATTCATCTCTCCAAGAAGATGTGTCCCAACACATCTGAAGAGATACAACGCATGAGCAAGATCCCTTATGCTTCGGCAATAGGGAGCCTCATGTATGCCATGCTGTGTACACGACCTGATATAGCCGTTGCTGTGAGTGTCACTAGCAGATATCAGTCGAATCCAGGCGAAGAACACTGGACAGCTGTGAAGAACATTCTTAAGTACTTAAGAAGAACTAAAGATTTCTTCTTGGTCTTTGGGAGAGCATCAGAGTTAAAGGTAGAAGGATACACAGATTCAGACTTTATGACTGATATTGATGATAGAAAGTCTACATCTGGATATGTGTTCTTATGCAATGGTGGTACGGTAAATTGGAAGAGTTCCAAACAACCGATCATTGCTGATTCTACCATGGAAGCTGAGTATATCGCCGCCTCTGAAGCTGCAAAGGAAGCCTTCTGGTTCAAGAAATTCATTGCAGAGCTAGATGTAATGCCATCAGATGCCATCACACTCTACTGCGATAATAATGGCGCCATAGCTCTTGCTAAGGAGCCTAGGTCTCATCAGAAGTCCAAGCACATAGAGCGGCGCTTTCACCTCATACGCGACTACCTCGAAAAGAAATATGTCGAGGTGCAGAGAGTAGACTCCACGGACAACGTGGCGGACTCGCTCACTAAGCAGTTAAATCAGCAGAAGATTGAAGCCCACCTTGAGAAAATGAGACTTAGATATATGACTGATTAGTTTTAGTGCAAGTGGGAGATTGTTAGATGTATGCCCTAGAAGCCAATCTGGCGGACACATTATTAATTCTGGGACATAAATTTGTACTTGACTTTATTATTATTGAATAATAAATGGGTATCTTTTCATTCATATTGTTTATGTGTCTATGAATCATCCAAGAAATTAATAAGATGATGATACATATTCTCAAGAGTTGAGAATTTGAGCCATGTATCATTAGTGATTAATTTCTAAATGCTCCTGATCAATGGATCATCACGAGGACGGTGATCGATCCGATCAGTGCACAGATCGCTTTCCTTATGGATGGACAAGACTCGAGTCCACAGTGTAGGGACACTGAAGTGATAGTGCAGATGCTTGTTAGAGAACAAGGGTATTGAGCGTGACCAAGACAAGAAGTCACTTGGATGTCTATCAACTCATCAGTGACTTGCTTGATGTTGCAGTAGTGTGACTGGTCCTTTGACCTGCGGTGCTTCGGCTATTCACAGTGAGGTTATTGTAGTTTGACTGCGCATATACATGGTCTCTAGTCATATGGGTCCTTGTTGTGTAGATTGGCTGCAGTAGGTTCACTGTAGGAGTAGGGTATGCACTTACATGGAATCTATCGACCTTGATAGATGAGGAGAGATCCTATGTGATTTATAAGACTGAGTTTTAAGACCTTGGTCAGGGCAGAATATATAGTGGAAAAGAGTTTTCTACTCTCGAACTCAAGTCGAATAAATCTAGACATATGACAGACGACGGGGTTTGACGAGTTATCCATGACCTCCGGTCTGTAGGGATCCATGATAGAAGGACTGTATCATACGATAACTGCACCTAGAGGTTCATCATTCTATTCTGCTGGATGGCCACTACATACTGCTTGGTGTCACTGGTGGATGGTGAGACTCACAGGGATCATCTTGATGGTCGATAATCCCTGGTGAGTTGAGTTGAAATTGTTTCAACCCATTGAAAGGAGTTTTCAATGATATTGTGATAGAGATCGCAATATATCTCACTACCAGTCAGAATAGAACCTATGGGGTCACACACATTAGAGTTATTGACCGATCCGATAGTTGAATGTGATTAGGAATCACAAATAATCAATTAGATTGTTAAATGGATAACCCGCTAAAAGTTAGTGGTTGGAAGAAGGAACAATTGCAATCGGATTGCAATTTAATTTAATTAATTGGATTTAATTAATTGGACTTGATGAGTCCTACTTGGAGTAGGATTTCAAATTAATGATGAGTCCTAATTAAATTAATTGGATTTAATGATGAGTCCTACTTGGAGTAGGATCCTTGGAGTCCTAATTGGATTAGGATTTCAAATTAAATTAGAGTCCTACTAGGAGTAGGATTTCTTAAGTCCTAATTGTCTTAGGGCTGAAATTTGAACAAGTCCTGATTAGATTAGGATTTTCTTAAGTTCTAATTAATTTTAAATTTAATTTAATTAATTTTATGACTCCTAATTGGATTAGGATTGAAGAGTTCAATAGAGTCATGGTTCAATTAAATCCTAATTAGATTAGGATAAGGAGGAAATTGAAATGGGTTTATAAAAATCCTATTTTGAATAGGATTGGACTCATGAAATGAACCCAAATTAAATCACCCTTTAATTTGATTAAATGGTGGATTTAATTGGACTTGAGGGAGGGGCCCACGCCCCTCCCCTTGATGCTTGCGTGAGAAGAAAAGGAGGGGGCTACGCCCCTCCTTGCTTGCCACCTAAAGGGATAAGAATGAATTCCTTAAAAATAGGAACTCATCTTTATCCCTTAAGGCATTAAAAGAGCATGGGAATTTCGGCTACCATTCAAGATTTTTCCTCCTCATTCCAGCCGTGAGCATCCTCCTCCATCTTCCTCCTTTAAGCCACAATCAAGAGAAGAAAAAGGAAAGCCTAGGACGCCCTCTTCCTTCTTCATCTTAGTTCAAAAAGAAGGAAAAGAAAAAGGCTGCGCAGAGGCATTCAATCTTCTTCCTTGGTTCTTCCTTCTTACTATTCCTCTCAAACTAATCAAAGGTTGATTCAAAGGAGAGGACTTCAGCCATCAATAGCCTTCTCTGCAAGGGAGCTAGCACCCCGAGGAGATCCAAAGGCTTCGATCGACTCATTACTTCGTGTGGATACCTGTAGAGGCCGGATGCGTGTGCGGCTTCCACTGAGCCTTGATCAAATACCACATAAATCAGATTTGCGGAGACCATCTACCCGCACAAGGTGAAGATATGATCTTTTTAATGATTTTAAACTGGTTTAAAATAATTTAATTCTAATCTATCTACAAACGAAAGGTTTTAAAATACGTTCATGCGATGAACGGATCCCACATATGTTTTTCGCTGCAATCTGAAAATTATTTCGAAATTTTCATGGCATATGAGGGATGCTAACATTTTTGGCATGATGAAAGAGGAGGTTGATCGGTTCTTTCAATTTCAAAAGTAAACCACGCAATAGCACGTATCCTGTAGGATAGTGATTACGGATGCCGATCTACAGGGATTGGAGACAAGTTATTTTTCTTTTAAAAATAAATCAAGAAGAAGAATTTGCTAACTTGATTTAACTAAATTAATCTATGAGTACGAATTAGAATTTATCAGAGTAAATGAACCTAGGGTTTGGAATCCACCACATAGCATTGCATCAGGGACTGTGTTCTTAATTTTTTTATCTTTTGGAGAGGCATGCAAATTGGCTACAAGCTTTTTAAAATAAAAACATAAAGAGTTTTAGGAAGATCCATCTTCGGTATAGCATGGAGTGTCTACCTAAGTATGCTAATTTAGGATGCAGCACACCTCATCTTCCTAGGCATGGATCATCTTAGACTACTTTAGCAAACATGAATAGTAAATGGCATGCTCAAGGTTTAAACATCATAAAAGAATTTTTTTATTGGGAATGAGAATTTAAACAAACTCCAGAAAGATTAAAAGAGTAAGAACTACAATACCCTGATACATTGCTAGGGCTTCATCCAGCCCTAGATTAGAGGTTTAGCTGCGCATGGTGGCCGGACGTCCTCCCATCTTCATAATAAATAAAAATCTTCCCACGTTCGTGAAAGAGTAGATGCCCTATAAGCCAGTCATTTGATAGGTTTCTCTTTGTAATCCTCTAAATCATGTACTTTGACACTTGATATATATCAATAAAGGCATTGTGTTTCATCATTTGCTGCTTATCTGTTTTGTTATTGGATGATGAACCCCATAAATTAGGATATTGATTTTAGGGTTATGATGAGATCATACCAGTGAGACCTAAAATCCTAAAATCCTAATTTAGAATCTTCCCAGTCAAATTGGTATATTGAGTTGGGGATCAATATTACTGGAAAGACTGGCACATCTTATGTATGCTCAATGTAGAGGGTGATTGATCTCAAAATCACTTGTGTGAGACACTAATACAAAGATGTGGGTGCTCATTAGAAGAATGAGTTCATTGAAATGACCAGCCATGAGAACATCTTATGGATTCTTACTTAATTGTCAAAAGATGGTTCTCATAGTGGGAGTTGTGCAAGTGATCCTTAGACCTGAGATCACCATGGTACCTTGTGCACTTGAACCTATATTTTGATTTACCCTCATTCACGACATTGCATTGTGTACGGAGTATTTTGGATATGGTGGATTTTGTACGAAGGTTGTGAGTAGGTCAACAAGAAATCAGTCACTTCTAGTAAGAGAAGGTAACATCCTACTTACTCTAATCTTATGATGATTCAAGAAGCCTTTTGATCAAAGCAAAATGAATATTAGAAAGAGTTCTAATGTTTCATTGTTTGAATTATCATATAAAAGATTGAGAGAGACATGAATAAGTGATTGAGTTTGGCGTCGTTGCCGGGAAACGGCTGATTTATTAGTATAATTTTAGATTTAATTAGTACTTTAGTAGTTAGTCTTTTTCTTTTGAAAAAAAACTTTACTGCTGTTTTTTTTTCCTGCACAGTCTGCATCAAACTCTGATATCAAAGTAATTAACCGTCTGATTGAACTCAAATTTGGTTGTCAGGTGCAGAACCTGTGTTTCTTTCATCTGAACGGTCAGATTGACATTCTGAAATCTTACTGCTTTCTGTTTTGAATTTTCTGCATTTAATTGTTTTAGAATCAAAATTTTATTGTTATCAGATCTCATTAACCCTTGTTGCTAATTGAAAATTTTAAAAAAAAAATAATTTGCTTGATCATCTATTCAATGAAATTTAATGTCATGTCATAAAATATTAAAAAAAAAATCTCTTGATTGTTGCATATAGTATAAGGCATCAGCATAAAATATTCTAAGGGCTGAACCCATTTAAAAAGATAAGGTCAGGATTTCATCACTCGTCCTTAGCCCAAAAATCATCCCACTGCATAAATATCCTAAGCTTAACTAAAATTAACTAGATGTTGGCCCCTAAGGACATTCGAGCTCAATAGGACGAAGACCACCGAAAGTTGCACCAATTTCGCTCTGTGGCTTAGTTGATGTCTAGGCAAGCTTTGTCCCTATAAGGGAGATAGTTCATCTGTTCGAGGCAAGTGGGTTTTAAGTGGGACCTTTGCAAACGCATCGTGACCCCTCCACTTACCTGGGAGCTTACCTGGTCAACATGGTTCATTAGACCGGATTGAAGGCTTAGGTGCCCTCTTCAAACCAGTTAGGAGCTGTCTAGAAATTTAAGAAAAACATTAGAAATTGAGGTGTAATGTTTTGTTGCATGTTTGATTGTGAATAGATTTTTATTTTTGGGTGTCGTTTTAGGGTATCTTTAGTTGGTACTTATATTTATTTATAAAAAAAAAAGAAAGGAAAATATTTTGCATGCTAAAGTGGAATAGGGACGACACCGGTGTTAGATGTATGCCCTAGAAGCCAATTTTGGCTGACACATTATTAACTCTAGGACATAATTTGTACTTGACTTTATTATTATTGAATAAATGAAAGGCATCTTTTTCATTTATATTGTTATTGTGTCTATGAATCGTCCAAGAAATTAATAAGATGATGATGCATATTCTCAAGAGTTGAGAATTTGAGCCATGTATCATTAGTGATTAATTTCTAAACGCTCCTGATCGATGGATCATCACGAGGACGGTGATCGATCCGATGAGATCAATGCACACATTACTTTCCCTGTGGATGGACGAGACTCGAGTCCACGGTGTAGGGACACTGAAGTAATAGTGCAGGTGCTTGTTAGAGAACAAGGGTACTGAGCGTGACCAATACAAGAAGTCACTTGGATGTCTATCCACTCGTCAGTGACTTGCTTGATGTTGCAGTAGTGTGACTGGTCCTTTGACCTGCGGTGCTTCGGCTACTCACAGTGAGGTTATTGTAGTTTGACTACACACATACATGGTCTCTAGCCATATGGGTCCATGCAGTGTAGATTGGCTGCAGTAGGTTCACTGTAGGAGTAGGGTATGCACCTATAAGGAATCTATCGACCTTGATAGATAAGGAGAGATCCTATGTGATTTATAAGACTGAGTTCGTAAGACCTCGGCCGGGGCAGTATGCATAGTGGAGAAAGAGTTTTCCACTCTCGAACTTAAGTCGAATAAATCTTCACATATGACAGACGATGGGGTTTGACGAGTTGTCCATGACCTCCGTCCTGTAGGGATCCACGATAGTAGGACTGTATCCCATGATAACTGCATCTAGAGGTTCATTATTCTATTCTACTGGGTTGCCACTACATACTGCTAGGTGTCACTTGTGGATGTTGGGACTCACGGGAATTTACCTGATGATCGGTAAACCCTGACGAGTAGAACTGAAAGTGTTTCAGTCCACTGAAAGGTGTTTCAGTGATATTGAGATGGAGATCTCAATATGTCTCATTACCAGTCAGATTAGAACCTATGAGGTCACACACATTAGAGGTTCTGATTATTAGGATTGTCGAATTGTGATTTAGAATCACAATGTCAATTGTCAATAAGATTGATGTTCGAAATAACCCACTAAGAGTTAGTGAGTTAAATGGAAGAATTAAATAATTATAATTAGATTATAATTAAGTCTATTATTGCTGATTAATTGAGTCAAATTATGTTGGGTCTGACCCAAAGAAATTTGACTCAAATCCTAGTCAAAAGTTGGCTAGATCGAGTCCTTAAAAACCCTGCCAAATTCAGCCTTTTTCCTATTATTGGAGCCTCCCTCTTGATGCCTTATTTTGAGGGGTCAAAATAGGCAAGAGGGGGCAGCCAAGAGGACAAGGAGGGGCGTGGCCCCCTCTCCTTCTTTGCTGGGAGCCAACGCCCCTTGATTCTTTCCAAGAATCAAGGGGCCCGCCATAAAGGGAAGGGCACCAGGAAACCTAGAAGGACTAGGAATCCTGGCGCCTAGGTGATTGGAGCCCTATTAATGAAGCCCCACACCCCAAGCATCCGAGAGAATTCGTCTCCCTGGCGTGGGGCAGCAAGGCTAATTTTTGGGGATTTTAAATCAGCAAAGAAAAGGGGAGAAAAGAATAAAAACAGTGAAGGGTTTTCTTCTTTCTTTGAAGGCTGCACAAGGTGGGATCCTTGTGATTTCTTCTTCCTTCTTCTTCGACATCCAAGAGAGGCTTTTGCAAGGAGCTAGCACCCCGGTAAAGCCCCATCTCTGATCTTCAGCAACCTCGTGTGGATACTTGTAGAGGCCGAACGTTTGTGCGGCTACAAAGGAACCAAACCACGATCATCGGTTGCGGTGTTCTTCTACCCGCACAAAGGTGAAGATGAGATCTTCATTTGAACATTTATATTTCTAATTTGCTGGTAGTTTAACAATTCATAATTAATTATTAGATCTTAGTTTAGTCCCCATCTGAATTCAAAAGGGTTCTAAATCGTTCTGATTCAAAAAATTTTTGAAATCCACCCGATCCTGTTCCGGCGTATGCGATGCACCGGGCTCGGCATGCGGATTCCGCCGCGATCGTCGTGCCGCTGCAGGGCAATCCAACAGTGGTATCAGAGCCAAGGTTTTGGGGATCCAATTAAGATAATAGTTAATTGATTATGAATTAGTTCTGATTTTTTTAATTATTATGCATGCTGAAAAATTCTGCGTGCTGACATTTTGTGATGCTGAAATTTTCAGCATGCTGATTTTGTTAGATAGATCATGCGATGTTAATTTTAAAATTATGATGTGATTATGATGTTTAAAATTAAGGTATTGCATGATCTGGATCTCAGATGGTTGCATAATAAAATTAAAATCAGATTAGATAAAATCATGCATAAGATACATGCGGTGATGATCATAGGATTCAAACCCTTTTGGTATTAAATGTAATGACCTGCGATGTGATCTGTGATGTCATGTAATTTTTCAGATGCTTGCATGCATCTTATTTGATGTTTTGAGAGGTCTGCGTGCCTCCTAAAAGGGGATGTAATTATTATTATTTTTATTTTTATCTGGTTGTATTTCTGTGATGTGATGTACGTCAACGATCAAATCGAAGACAGTGCATGAGATGGACGGCGATCTAAGCGGTTGATGGCGATTGGATCAAGAGTTGATCAAGGATCGAATCAAGGAGGCTTGGAACCAATTCAAGAGTTGAAGACCAGTTGATCGATTGACGTGCATGTTCTTGTAATATGACCTAATTAGAATCCATGATCATCACCTATTTAAAGTTTAGTTTTACTTAATGCTACGATTATAACTGCCTGCAATGTGCCGTTTGCATGTGATGTGAATGAGAGTCGGGTAGATAGGTATACATGTGATGTAGCAAACCCAATGAGACCTAAACTAAAACCTCCTCAATCAAGTCGAGAGTGAACCGACATGAGCAAGTCATATTAGATTAATTGATCTAATTGGTGTCTAGAAAAGCATGAAAGGTGGTTACTTAATTAGGACCTTACTCTCTGAGTAAGGGGAGCCTCCCACCTGCTTACTTGGCCAATTGTTCGATTACCTTTTATGAAGAGCTCAAGTTGCAAACACTAAGACCTGATTAACCAATATTAAGTCAATAGGTCTTCCACTGTAGTAGAGCTGCTAAGGTCTTTCTGATGTTGATTTGTCTCGGCTGGATACAGTGGTCAAATTGCATCGGGGGCTGGACCTCTCTATAGACATGAGATGTTGTAGGGTAAAGGTGGGGTTGGGCACCAATAACTGTTAGGTGAGGGCCCAATGACGACTTTATTCTTACGGTTATACGGTGGGTCTGACTTAACTAAAAAATAGGACCAATAACTGTTAGGTGAGGTCTTCATGGCTTAGAGACCAAGAAGCACTGCAACATGCTTGAGAAGCATTGTACAAGAGTTGTACATTCATCAATCTATGTGTCACCAATAACTGTTAGGTGAGGTGGCATGTAAATCGGTGGGACCGCAGTACCCACTAGAAACCCTAGTCGTGTAGGATTTCCGTTTTCCTACTAGGGGAGTGTGAGGAATTCGAGAAAATAGTGGGAGTTACATTTGTTCTAAAAGACCTTAGAACAGATTAGGATCAAGTACAAAAGTCTAACTAGAATCTTTACTCTCTGCAGATCATAATGTCAGCCTCAAATCCTTTGACCCGTATTCTTGAGACCAACCGATTGACCGGTACCAATTACAAAGACTGGCTAAGAAACCTCAAAATTGTTTTGAACTGTGAGAAAATAGGCTACATACTCGATTCAGATATCCCCACACTACCAACACGTGCTACCGATGTTCAGCGTGAGATGCATCAAAAGTGGATGGATGATGACATTAGAGTCAAGTGCTATATGATGGCATCCATGTCCAATGAACTTCAATGCCAGCATGAGAATATGAAGACTGCTAGGGACATACTGGCACACCTGCAAGAGTTGTATGGTGAGCAGAGTCGCACAGCTCGTTTTGAAGTGTCCAAGAGGCTCTTCAAAATAAAGATGCGCGAAGGGCAGTCCGTCCATGATCACGGTCTGACTATGATCAAGGACCTTGAGGAGCTTGAAAAGCTCGGTATGAACATGCACAAGGAATTGCAAGTAGATCTGATCCTTCAATCCCTTCCTGATTCATTTGGACAGTTTATAGTAAACTACCACATGAATAAGATTGAATGCACTAAGACTGAACTAATAAATATGTTGGTAACTGCTGAGGGAGCCTTGAAAGGTTCAAGGGGCAATGTCCTTGCTGCTGAGCTGACTTCTGGTTCCAAGAGAAAGTTTACTTGGAAGAAAAAGAAGCCTGAGAAGAAGCAGAAGAAAGACAAGAAGCCAAAGAAGGAAGTTCAAAAGAAAAGGGCCAATGACAAAGGAAAATGTTTCCACTGCAATGTCGACGGCCACTGGAAGAGGAACTGTCCTTCATACCTCGAGAGCCTGAAGAACAAGAAAGGTGACACACCTTCAGAAGGTATAGACTTGCTCATAATTGAAACTAATCTAACGGTTTCTTCTACTTCTAGTTGGGTTATAAATTCTGGTTCTAGTGCTCATCTGTGCACTACCATGCAGGGTCTAAAGGAAAGTAGAAGGCTGGCGGAAGGTGCGGTAACCCTTCGGGTTGGCAACGGGGCAAAAGTTGCTGCTGTGGCTGTAGGCACCTACCCTCTGCGACTACCGTCTGGTTTTAGTTTATTACTTAGAGACTGCTATTATGTACCCGCTGCTAGCAGAAATTTGATTTCTGTTTCATGTCTAGCACAGGAAGGTCATATTTTTACATTTGACAAAGACTGCTGTTCTATTTATTTCAGAAATAAAATAGTCGCACGTGGTTTATGATTGACAGTCTCTATCATTTGCATATGGATGTATCTGTAAATGTGTCTGAGCAAGAAGTGAGTGCCAAAGGATCCAAAAGATCTAGGGATGAGATAAACCAAAAATATTTGTGGCACCTCAGGCTTGGCTATATTTGAGAGGACAGAATGAACAAAATGGATAAAGATGGGCTTCTCGGCTCATTGACTTCCGAGTCATATCCAGTTTGCGAGTCCTGTCTTCAAGAAAAAATGGCCAGATTGCCCTTTGTAGGACATGGGGAGAGGACCACTGAAATACTTACCCTAATACACACAGATGTGTGTGGCCCATTCGATGTGCAAGCCAGGGGACGTTATTCGTACTTCATTATCTTTACCGATGATTATTCACGGTATGGGTATGTGTATCTTATGAGACACAAATCTGAATCTTTCGAAAAGTTCAAAGAGTTCAGAAATGAAGTAGAAAAACAAACTGGAAAACCCCTTAAGGCTCTTCGATCAGATCGAGGAGGAGAATACCTTAGTGGAGAATTCCGGAACTATCTCAAAGACAATGGCATAGTCTCACAATGGACTCCTCCGGGTACACCTCAACTCAACGGGGTGTCAGAGAGGAGAAATCGGACTCTATTGGATATGGTCCGGTCCATGATGAGCTTCACTGATTTACCGATGTTTCTTTGGGGAGATGCCTTACTTACCGCAGTATATCTACTTAATAGAGTTCCCTCTAAATCCGTTCCTACCACACCGTATGAGATATGGCATGGTAAGAAACCAAGTCTTGGTCATCTCAAGATTTGGAGATGTCCGGCCCACGTCAAAAGACTACAGGCGGACAAACTAGAGGCTAGGACCATAAGTGCTCGTTTTATAGGATATCCTAAAGAGTCATTAGGATACAATTTTTACATCTCAGAGGAGCACAATGTGTTTGTGAGCCGTCATGCCATCTTCTTGGAAAACCAGTTTATCCTTGATAGAGGCAGTGGGAGGAAAATTGAGCTTGAAGAGAAAGTCTCTGAAAAGCAACGAGTCATGGATCCTATCGAACCCATTAATACAGAGCCAGTACACGATGTCCCTCAACCACCTCGCAGATCTAGTAGGGTCTCCCATCCTCCCGATAGATACTTAGGTGTACTAGAAGAGGATACCGAGGAAATGTTCCTAGTGGGAGATAGGGATCACATACAGGATCCCAAAACCTACAATGAGGCGATATCTGATATCGATTCTGAGAAATGGTTGGAAGCTATGAAGTCAGAATTAGACTCCATGCATTCCAACCAAGTCTGGATCTTATTAGATCCACCAGAAGGTATTGTACCTATTGGATGCAAATGGATCTACAAAAGGAAGATACGTTCGGATGGAAAGGTAGAGATCTATAAAGCAAGGCTGGTGGCGAAAGGGTATAGTCAACGCGAAGGCATTGACTATCAGGAGACCTTTTCATCTGTAGCCATGCTGAAATCCATCCGAACATTGCTTGCCATTGCAGCATTTCATGATTATGAAATCTGGCAGATGAATGTGAAAACTGTTTTCCTAAATGGATATCTTGAAGAAGATATCTATATGGAACAGCCTCTGGGTTTTACTTCCAGTGATGGAGATCACAAGGTATGCAAGCTGCAAAGGTCCATTTATGGACTAAAGCAAGCATCTCGGAGTTGGAACACTCGTTTCGATGATGCAATCAAAACGTTTGATTTCATCAAAAATGAAGAGGAACCGTGTATTTACAAAAAGGTTAGTGGGAGCGCTGTCATATTTCTCGTACTGTACGTGGACGACATCCTTCTGATAGGGAATGATATTCCCATGCTAACCTCGGTCAAGGTCTGGTTGTCAAAAGAGTTCTCCATGAAAGACCTTGGGGAAGCATCCTATATTTTGGGAATAAAGGTCTATAGAGATAGATCTAAAAGGATGCTTGGCCTATCACAGAAAATGTATATAGAGGAAGTGCTGAAGAGGTTCAGCATGGAAAACTCCAAAAGGGGTCTCTTACCCCTTAGGCATGGAATTCATCTCTCCAAGAAGATGTGCCCCAACACATCTGAAGAGATTCAACGCATGAGCAAGATCCCTTATGCATCGGCAATAGGGAGCCTCATGTATGCCATGCTATGTACACGACCTGATATAGCCCTTGCTGTGAGTGTCACAAGCAGATATCAGTCGAATCCAGGTGAAGAACACTGGACAGCTGTGAAGAATATTCTTAAGTACTTGAGAAGAACTAAAGATTTATTCTTGGTCTTTGGAGGATCATCAGAGTTAAAGGTAGAAGGGTACACAGATTCAGACTTCATGACTGATGTCGATGATAGGAAGTCAACATCTGGATATGTATTCTTGTGCAATGGTGGTACGGTGAATTGGAAGAGCTCTAAACAACCGATCATTGCTAACTCTACTATGGAAGCTGAATACATCGCCGCCTCTGAAGCTGCTAAGGAAGGCTTCTGGTTCAAGAAATTCATTGCAGAATTAGATGTGATGACATCAGATGCCATAACACTCTACTGCGATAATAATGGCGCCATAGCTCTAGCTAAGGAGCCAAGGTCTCATCAAAAGTCCAAGCATATAGAGCGGCGCTTCCACCTCATACGCGACTATGTTGAGAAGAAGTATGTCGAGGTGCAGAGAGTAGACTCCGCGGACAACGTGGCAGACCCATTCACTAAGCAGCTAAGTCAACAAAAGACTGAAGCCCACCTTGAGAAGATGGGACTAAGATATATGACTGATTGGCTTTAGTGCAAGTGGGAGATTGTTAGATGTATGCCCTAGAAGCCAATTTTGGCTGACACATTATTAATTCTAGGACATAATTTGTACTTGACTTTATTATTATTGAATAAATGAAAGGCATCTTTTTCATTCATATTGTTATTGTGTCTATGAATCGTCCAAGAAATTAATAAGATGATGATGCATATTCTCAAGAGTTGAGAATTTGAGCCATGTATCATTAGTGATTAATTTCTAAACGCTCCTGATCGATGGATCATCACGAGGACGGTGATCGATCCGATGAGATCAGTGCACACATTACTTTTCCTGTGGATGGACGAGACTCGAGTCCACGGTGTAGGGACACTGAAGTAATAGTGCAGGTGCTTGTTAGAGAACAAGGGTACTGAGCGTGACCAATACAAGAAGTCACTTGGATGTCTATCCACTCGTCAGTGACTTGCTTGATGTTGCAGTAGTGTGACTGGTCCTTTGACCTGCGGTGCTTCGGCTACTCACAGTGAGGTTATTGTAGTTTGACTGCACACATACATGGTCTCTAGCCATATGGATCCATGCAGTGTAGATTGGCTGCAGTAGGTTCACTGTAGGAGTAGGGTATGCACCTATAAGGAATCTATCGACCTTGATAGATAAGGAGAGATCCTATGTGATTTATAAGACTGAGTTCGTAAGACCTCGGCCGGGGCAGTATGCATAGTGGAGAAAGAGTTTTCCACTCACGAACTTAAGTCGAATAAATCTTCACATATGACAGACGATGGGGTTTGACGAGTTGTCCATGACCTCCGTCCTGTAGGGATCCACGATAGTAGGACTGTATCCCACGATAACTGCACCTAGAGGTTCCTTATTCTATTCTACTGGGTTGCCACTACATACTGCTAGGTGTCACTTGTGGATGTTGGGACTCACGGGAATTTACCTGATGATCGGTAAACCCTGACGAGTAGAACTGAAAGTGTTTCAGTCTACTGAAAGGTGTTTCAGTGATATTGAGATGGAGATCTCAATATGTCTCATTACCAGTCAGATTAGAACCTATGAGATCACACACATTAGAGGTTCTGATTATTAGGATTGTCGAATTGTGATTTAGAATCACAATGTCAATTGTCAATAAGATTGATGTTCGAAATAACCCACTAAGAGTTAGTGAGTTAAATGGAAGAATTAAATAATTA